>NC_091157.1:2870375-2887875 GCF_040958095.1 Procambarus clarkii
GGACTCCACTGGTGACTTCACGCCAATCTGAGGTCTCGCCCCTCACTGTAACTCTCTGCTTCCTATTATTTATGTACTCCCTTGTCCACTGGAGCACCCTACCAGATACTCCTGCCTCTTTCTCCAGCTTATACATCAGCCATTTCTGCGGTACTGCGTCAAAAGCTTTCCGACAGTCTAAGAAAATGCAGTCCGCCCATCCTTTTCTTTCCTGCTTAATCTTTTTCACCTGATCGTAGAATTGTATTAAGCCAGTAAGGCAAGATTTACCCCTTCCTGAACCCATGTTGGTGGTGTGTCACGAAGTCCCTTCTCTCCAGATGTGTTATTTGTTTTTTCTCGCGATCTTCTCCATCACCTTGCATGGTATACAAGTTAAGGACACTGGCCTGTAGTTCAGTGCCTCTTGTCTGTCACCCTTTTTGTAGATTGGGACTACATTAGCCGTCTTCCATATTTCTGGTAGGTCTCCCGGTTCCAGTGACCTACTATACACTATGGCGAGTGGCAAGCAAAGTATTTCTGCACATTCTTTCAATACCCATGGTGAGATTCCGTCTGGACCAGCAGCCTTTCTCACGTCCAGATCTGACAGATGCCTCTTGACCTCATCTCTTGTAATATCGAACCCTTCCAAGGCCGCCTGGTTTACTGCCATCTCTCCTAGAACAGTGACCTTACTTTGTTCCATTGTGAAGACCTCCTGGAACCTCTTGTTGAGTTCTTCACACACCTCTTTATCATTCTCTGTGTACCTGTCCTCACCCGTTAATAAGTTATGTGATGTAAGTTACATCACCTGTTCTTTCACTGTTGTGTGTACTCACCTATTTGTATTCACCTATTTGTGCTTGCGGGGGTTGAACTCTGGCTCTTTGGTCCCGGCTCTCAATTGTCAATCAATTGGTGTACAGGTGCCTGAGTCTACTGGGCTCTATTATATCTACACTTGAAACTGTGTATGGAGTCAGCCTCCACCACATCACTGCCTAATGCATTTCATTTGTCAATCACACTGACACTAAAAAAAGAAAACAAATTCTAATATCTCTGTGGCTCATTTTGGGCACTCAGTTTCCACCTGTGTATCTGTTTCCACCTCTTTATCTACCATTATCAGTTCCTTTGACGTGAGGTTTAATTTCCGCAGTCTCTCTTCGTAGCTCATACCCCTCAGTTCGAGTACTAGTCTGGCGGCAAACCTTTGAATCTTTTCCAGTTTAGTCTTATGCTTGACTAGGAATGGACTCCATGCTGGGGCTGCATACTCCAGAATTGGCCTGACATATGTGGTATACAAAGTTCTGAATGATTCCTTACACAAGTTTCTAAAGGCCACTCTTATGTTAGCCAACATGACATATGTCGCTGATGTTATGCTC
Organism: Procambarus clarkii; assembly: GCF_040958095.1. Taxonomy (NCBI): domain Eukaryota; kingdom Metazoa; phylum Arthropoda; class Malacostraca; order Decapoda; family Cambaridae; genus Procambarus; species Procambarus clarkii. Next base: position 2,871,758 of record NC_091157.1, read on the forward strand.
TTGATATGGGCTGCAGGGGACAGGTCTGGCGTGATATCAACCCTCCCCAAGTCTTTTTCTCTCTTCCAAGTCTTTGTGTGTGTGTGTGTGTGTGTGTGTGTGTGTGTGTGTGTGTGTGTGTGTGTGTGTGTGTGTGTGTGTGTGTGTGTGTGTGTGTGTGTGTGTGTGTGTGTGTATTTATATATATATGGTTTTATGGCACGAAAGAACTAGTCAGAATTGAATTATTCTTCATCTGGAATTGTTGAAATAATTTGTCACACAAGAGTGGCTGTTCAAACAAGTGTCGTGTGACAAATGAATACAAAAATGCCAGAAGAATAATTATACAATTTTGACCAGTGCTTCCGTGCCACAAGACCTCATCAGGGCACTCTAATGGTCGTGACGTGTTGACCCCGAGCTGGTCAAGTGACCTCAGGCAAGAAGTCGGGTCATGCGTTGATGAATGTAATCAGTTTATTAAAATCCTCAGAGTTGGTCAAACACAGCAACGTTGCCTTGTCCACGACAACATTGTAAAAACGAAAACCACGATGTTTGTTTACCACGATATTTATTATTTAAAATATAACTACAATTAATTACCTTAATCATCAAGCTAATGCTGCAGATGTTGTTATTAAGTTGACTTCGGGATCACTATCGAGCTGGGTGAAGTATCCATGGCGTAATTATCTTCATGTGGTAGCTATTCTAGTCACGTGACCACTATCATAACTAAATTCATAATTTTCGCAAAAATCCCAAACCTTTCATTAGTAAAAGCACGTTTTTTATTATATCGTCAGTAGAATCAGCAAACACTAAAGATATACATAAAACATATGTATTGCGGATTCAGACGTTCATATTACTTAAGAACATAAGGAATATGAACTGCCAAAGATATATATATAAATTAAATATATATATATATATATATATATATATATATATATATATTATATATATATATTAATATAATTTTTTTATATAGAAGGCGTACCACCTCTGGTGCAAGTGTAGGGACCCATAGCTTCGGAGAAGAAAATAAAGAGTACTCAGAGAAGACCTTGTAGATCCTCACTGAACACTGATATTTTCTTCTCCTACCACCCCTATTCTTTTGGTATGTGTGTATATTTATCTGACTTTATTTGAAAATGTCATTACACAAAAAAATTACAATATTGATTACATGCAGGGTACAAGGCTGCTTGTCACAAGTTGTATAGCTCCTCCAGCTCAGATGGCGGGCAGTAACCATGGATGCAGCGAGCATTTCCTCTCTGGACTGCCACACTAAGGCGCTGAAAGAGAAAACTGGCAGCTCTAGGGTCTCTAGTTGTTTCGATTAGCTTAGACCCCAACTCCTTCAAAAAGCTAGCAGCACTTTTACCCCAGGCACCAAGTGTCTTTGAGGCAATGGGGACAAAATTGTAGTGGTGCTCAAGGTCTCTGTATTTACGTGACTTGGCTGCTTCCCGGTGATTGGCAGCTCCTCCTGCTTATGTAGCACTGAAGTCAACATAGATGTTGGCTAAAGTTGAAATACATGTGTAGTCCCACACCAACTGTCTACCATTCTTCCAGGGGTTCACCATGATTCCGTCTGGGCGACCGGCAGGTTCATCAGAGTTGCGGGACATTAGATAACGGGGCTCTCTCTCTGCTGGACAACCGACTGTGGTAAGGCTTCTCTTAATAATGTCGTTAACCTCGCCGTGTCTTGCATGCCATCCTCCTGTCCTTTGGCAGAGGAGGCCATGCCGTCTGTACATGTCGACCTCTGCCTCGCTGCAAATACACCTGTATTCGGTGTGGATTGGGGCAGCGAGGCAGAGGGACTCGGCAATTCGGAAGGCCTGCGGTGTGAGACGGGTGCCGGTTGCTGACATTGGGGTTGCTAATAAGAAGTCGCCTGCATGGGGAGCTGCTACAGCTCTAAGTCGGGCAGTGTCATGTGGTGTTGTCGCAGCTTCTTGGTTGGCAATGGGGCGATCCCAGCTGGATTGCTTATGGGCTTCAAAAGGCGGTGGTTGGGGTGCTGGTCTTGCGAGAGAGACCCATTTGGTTGTGCAGTCTGTGAAGCTGGGATCATGTACCCTTGCTTGTTGAACTAGGTGCTCAGGTAGGATTTCCTTCACCAAGTTGTCAGACGCTACTTAAGAGGACAGAAACGCTGGTACAGCAATTTGTGTTGCTGTGCGTACGCCAAGGCCCCCCGAGTCTGACAGGAAGGGAGGCATGTTTCCACTGTGAGTTGCTAAGGGAAAGATTGAGGGCTTTTTCTAGTGTTGATTTCAGCAAGCTGTCGTACTCTTCTAATTTAATATTGTTGAAAGATGGCGAACATCTTAGAAAGTAGGTCAGCCTGGGGAGGGACAAGCATCTGGTGATGAGGTAAAGTGCATCATGAGCATCGATGTCTTCAATCCTCTCGTTCATCCTCTTCAGGTCAGTGATCTCCTTACCAAGGACCTCGTCGAAGGCATTCCCTCCAAGAGGAGCACCTAGGAGTGTGCTGTCCTCAGGGTTGGTTGCATAAATGTCAGGCAAAACAAATTGAACCATATATATCATATATATATATATATATATATATATTAGTATATTTTGGTAGCAGTCTTTCCTGTAGACATATATTATTAAATATGACCGAAAAAGTAAGATTAATAATTCTAACACGAATTTTCTCAATCTTTCGTACATTACGCTTCACTGTTGGAGGTAAATCAAAAATCAATTCTCCAAAATTCATTTTTATTTCTAGTCTGACGCGACACGGGCGCGTTTCGTAAAACTTATTACATTTTCAAAGACTTTTAGTTCACAAATACACAACTGAATAGAACTTACGTATCTCCGATTTTATATCTACATTTGAGTGAGGTGGGAGGGGTGATGTGGCATTAACACAAGACAGAACAAAAGGGGATATTAATAGGGTATTAAAAGTATCAACACAAGACAGAACACAAACAATGGGTATTGAATAGAAGTGTTTGTAGAAAGCCTATTGGTCCATATTTCTTGATGCTTCTATATTGGAGCGGAGTCTTGAGGTGGGTAGAATATAGTTGTGCAATAATTGGCTGTTGATTGCTGGTGTTGACTTCTTGATGTGTAGTGCCTCGCAAACGTCAAGCCGCCTGCTATCGCTGTATCTATCGATGATTTCTGTGTTGTTTACTAGGATTTCTCTGGCGATGGTTTGGTTGTGGGAAGAGATTATATGTTCCTTAATGGAGCCCTGTTGCTTATGCATCGTTAAACGCCTAGAAAGAGATGTTGTTGTCTTGCCTATATACTGGTTTTTTTGGAGCTTACAGTCCCCAAGTGGGCATTTGAAGGCATAGACGACGTTAGTCTCTTTTAAAGCGTTCTGTTTTGTGTCTGGAGAGTTTCTCATGAGTAGGCTGGCCGTTTTTCTGGTTTTATAGTAAATCGTCAGTTGTATCCTCTGATTTTTGTCTGTAGGGATAACGTTTCTATTAACAATATCTTTCAGGACCCTTTCCTCCGTTTTATGAGCTGTGGAAAAGAAGTTCCTGTAAAATAGTCTAATAGGGGGTATAGGTGTTGTGTTAGTTGTCTCTTCAGAGGTTGCATGGCTTTTCACTTTCCTTCTTATGATGTCTTCGACGAAACCATTGGAGAAGCCGTTATTGACTAGGACCTGCCTTACCCTACAGAGTTCTTCGTCGACTTGCTTCCATTCTGAGCTGTGGCTGAGAGCACGGTCGACATATGCGTTAACAACACTCCTCTTGTACCTGTCAGGGCAGTCGCTGTTGGCATTTAGGCACATTCCTATGTTTGTTTCCTTAGTGTAGACTGCAGTGTGGAAACCTCCGCCCTTTTCCATGACTGTTACATCTAGAAAGGGCAGCTTCCCATCCTTTTCCATCTCGTAAGTGAAATGCAGCATGGAACTCTGCTCAAATGCCTCCTTCAGCTCCTGCAGATGTCTGACATCAGGTACCTGTGTAAAAATGTCGTCAACATACCTGCAGTATATGGCCGGTTTCAAGTTCATGTCGACTAAGACTTTTTGCTCGATGGTACCCATGTAGAAGTTTGCAAACAGGACACCTAGGGGAGAACCCATGGCGACCCCATCTACTTGCTTATACATGTGCCCATCCGGGCTCAAGAAGGGTGCCTCTTTAGTACAAGCTTGGAGTAGTTTCCTCAGAATAATACGAAGGACACTACAGCCGAATTAAAAGCAAAGGTCAACAAACTGATCGAAACTGTGAACGCCAAGAAATCCGGACTCCACCTGCCAAAGATCATTGGGGAATATAAACCTGGATATGCGTATGGAAATGTCAAGACGCACAAGCCTGGAAACCCACTTCGGCCAATCATTAGCCAGATACCCACACCCACGTACAGACTGGCGAAGCGACTCAACGGCCTGCTGACTCCTTATGTTCCTTGCGCCTTCAGCCTGAAGTCTCCAAAGGAATTTGTTGACTTACTGCGGGGCACACGGGCCACAGGGATAAGAGCCTCGTTGGACGTAGAATCGCTGTTTACCAACGTACCTGTGGACGAGACAATCGGAATGATAGCCGACAGAGTGTATCGTGATCCAGCCTGTACTCCTCTTGACATACCAGAAAATATTCTGAGGAAACTACTCCAAGCTTGTACTAAAGAGGCACCCTTCTTGAGCCCGGATGGGCACATGTATAAGCAAGTAGATGGGGTCGCCATGGGTTCTCCCCTAGGTGTCCTGTTTGCAAACTTCTACATGGGTACCATCGAGCAAAAAGTCTTAGTCGACATGAACTTGAAACCGGCCATATACTGCAGGTATGTTGACGACATTTTTACACAGGTACCTGATGTCAGACATCTGCAGGAGCTGAAGGAGGCATTTGAGCAGAGTTCCGTGCTGCGTTTCACTTACGAGATGGAAAAGGATGGGAAGCTGCCCTTTCTAGATGTAACAGTCATGGAAAAGGGCGGAGGTTTCCACACTGCAGTCTACACTAAGGAAACAAACATAGGAATGTGCCTAAATGCCAACAGCGACTGCCCTGACAGGTACAAGAGGAGTGTTGTTAACGCATATGTCGACCGTGCTCTCAGCCACAGCTCAGAATGGAAGCAAGTCGACGAAGAACTCTGTAGGGTAAGGCAGGTCCTAGTCAATAACGGCTTCTCCAATGGTTTCGTCGAAGACATCATAAGAAGGAAAGTGAAAAGCCATGCAACCTCTGAAGAGACAACTAACACAACACCTATACCCCCTATTAGACTATTTTACAGGAACTTCTTTTCCACAGCTCATAAAACGGAGGAAAGGGTCCTGAAAGATATTGTTAATAGAAACGTTATCCCTACAGACAAAAATCAGAGGATACAACTGACGATTTACTATAAAACCAGAAAAACGGCCAGCCTACTCATGAGAAACTCTCCAGACACAAAACAGAACGCTTTAAAAGAGACTAACGTCGTCTATGCCTTCAAATGCCCACTTGGGGACTGTAAGCTCCAAAAAAACCAGTATATAGGCAAGACAACAACATCTCTTTCTAGGCGTTTAACGATGCATAAGCAAATGGGCTCCATTAAGGAACATATAATCTCTTCCCACAACCAAACCATCGCCAGAGAAATCCTAGTAAACAACACAGAAATCATCGATAGATACAGCGATAGCAGGCGGCTTGACGTTTGCGAGGCACTACACATCAAGAAGTCAACACCAGCAATCAACAGCCAATTATTGCACAACTATATTCTACCCACCTCAAGACTCCGCTCCAATATAGAAGCATCAAGAAATATGGACCAATAGGCTTTCTACAAACACTTCTATTCAATACCCATTGTTTGTGTTCTGTCTTGTGTTGATACTTTTAATACCCTATTAATATCCCCTTTTGTTCTGTCTTGTGTTAATGCCACATCACCCCTCCCACCTCACTCAAATGTAGATATAAAATCGGAGATACGTAAGTTCTATTCAGTTGTGTATTTGTGAACTAAAAGTCTTTGAAAATGTAATAAGTTTTACGAAACGCGCCCGTGTCGCGTCAGACTAGAAATAAAAATGAATTTTGGAGAATTGATTTTTGATTTACCTCCAACAGTGAAGCGTAATGTACGAAAGATTGAGAAAATTCGTGTTAGAATTATTAAGCTTACTTTTTCGGTCATATTTAATAATATATATATATATATATATATATATATATATATATATATATATATATATATATATATATATATATATATATATATATATATATATATATATATAATCTCGTTGAATATGACTGCACATTCTCTATTGATTTTTTTATTTAGGGCTCCTATCCGTCTGACTAATGTTCTAGCAAATTGGTTTAACTGGAAGAGGAGTTCTCCAAAGGTCATCTTCGTTCTAGGTGAAGAAAAAGAAATAAATAACTGCAGAATTTATTGCACTTATACAATTTACACAACATTTCGAACCTACATGTTTCGTTCTAAAGTCATAAGAAAATACTGTTGTTGTTTAAGATTCGCTACTTGGAAATTTTTGTTCCAAGTAGCACGGGCTATGGTGAGCCCGTAGTGGACTTACCTGGCACAGGAGCGGGCCTATAACTGTGCAAGAAAATAGATAGATGAAGATTAAGCCATCCAAAAGGTGGCACGGGCATGAATAGCCCGTAAGTGGTGGCCCTTTTGAGCCATTACCAGTATCAAGAGCTGATACTGGAGATCTGTGGAGGTGCAACTGCACCCTGCGTGACGGGAGATGTCTCCCGTGTAAGAAAATAAAGAGAGAGAGAAGATTAAGCCATCCAAAAAGTGGCTTGGGCATGAATAGCCCATAAGTGGTGGCCCTTTTGAGCCATTTCCAGTATCAATAGATGATACTGGAGATCTGTGGAGGTGCGACTGCACCCTGCGTGACAGGAGATGTCTACCGTGGTAAGAAAATAGATTGATTGATTGATAAAGATTAAGCCACCCAAAAGGTGGCACGGGCATGAATAGCCCGTAAGTGGTGGCTTTTTTGAGCCATTACCAGTATCAATAGATGATACTGGAGATCTGTGGAGGTGCGACTGCACCCTGCGTGACGGGAGATGCCTCCCGTGTAAGAAAATAGATTGATTGATGAAGATTAAGCCTCCCAAAAGGTGGCACGGGCATGAATAGCCCGTAAGTGGTGGCCCTTTTAAGCCATTACCAGTATCAAAAGCTGATACTGGAGATCTGTGGAGGTGCGAATGCACCCTGCATGACGGGAGATGTCTCCCTTATGAATGTGTTAAGATGAAGATGAAGCCACCCAAAACGTGGCACGGGCATGAATAGCTCGTAAGTGGTGGCCCTTTTGAGCCATTACCAGTATCAATAGATGATACTAGAGATCTGTGGAGGTGCGACTGGTAAGAAAATAGATTGATGATTGATTGATAAAGATTAGCCACCCAAGAGTGGCACGGGCATGAATAGCCGTAAATAAAGAAATACAAGGTGTGTTAGATTTATACCAGTAATGGGTCAGGTGAAGACAAGTAGATCTATACAAATGGAAGATTGATGAAGATTAAGTCATCCAAAAGGTGGCACGGGCATGAATAGCCCGTAAGTGGCGGCCCTTTTGGACCATTACCAGTATCAAGAGCTGATCCTGGAGATCTGTGGATCTCCAGGATCAAATCTGTGGATATGTGGATCAAATTGCATGTGTGTGTGTGTGGGTACACACGGGAACAGAGTATACATAATATTATATTATTCCGTTGTGGTAATTAAATCATCTTTGATCGTCCGTTGGACAGAGTGATATTTCCATGTGTAGTTTTGCAGGTGTGGAATTCCAACACTGAGCGCTCAGGTTAGTGTGTGTAACGTCAGTATTCCTGGCAATGATTATTGTGGAGTGTACCACAGTGTGATCTTAATTTCTTGTATTGTTCCCAGGGCCGTGACAAGTGTGATTTATATATATATGTATTGTGGTTGCAGTATTAACGTAATATTTGGTAGAATTTGGTGAGTGACGAGGCTGTCTCCAGTGACAGCCGTCGCTCTGTCGAGTAACGTAATTCTCGGTAGTGTTTATTGGCCTGCGGGATCGATAAATCACTCACCCATGTGATTTAAGGAGTGCGAGATCTCCTTAGTGTTCCCAATAACGTTTGATACCTGTAGGCTACATGTGTCAGCAGTAATTATATATATATGATCGTAGTGTCACGGTGCCCAGTGTTATTGTGTTATTTACTGTGGTGATTGCAAAATGTGAACCTGTGTTCTAAAGGGTTATTTAGAGCGCACTGTTGGTCATTTGCAACAGTAAGTGTTGTTTAGTATTCTAATATTTAGAAATTAGAGTACTTGCTGTGTGTGTTATTGCAAAGGGGTTGTTATTTGATAGTGATTGTTGCTAGTGTTGAGCAATCACCGTATGTGATTGCAGTCCAGTAAAGTAATTGTGGGGCAGTGTTCTAGAGGGTTCATGTCCTGTATGTTATTTTACTAGGTTCTGCAGTATTGTCATTGCAACCGGATTGTAACGTAAATCACTGTGATTTGTCATTGTCGTGGGTGAACTCGGCTGTAGACGAGTACTTGGGTACACATATATTCTCCTGTTATCTGGAAGGACATCGAAGTCCAGTATTCAGTGAGGTGATTGCGAGGCAATTAATATAACGTAACCAAGAGAGCGCCCATTGCTTTAAGAGAATTTGTTCTTTGACAATTTGAGTAACGTAGAATACGCTTGGGTTAATTTACTTTCCTGCCAAGCAGCTACGGTAGTCTCAAGGAGCCTAGCCATCAGCCAGATAAGAATTAGAGTATTGTCTGTCGTAATTAACGGTCAGTGGGCCGGGTAATTGACGTGTTTCAGGAAGTCAAAGTAATAAACCACGATCCTTGTTTGATCGACTCACACGAAGGCTCCATTGTTCCATTAACGTAACGTCGTTATTTATCTGCCCGGAAGTACCGGCACTTGATTGACTCGTGGGAGGAGTAACGTCATTTTAGAATAACGTAAACTTGGTGCTAATTACTGTTATTAGCCACCTGAATTGGTCTGAGTATCGAAGGCTCAGACGGAATTCATACCTTAATGTAAATTGCTGAGCCAGTGTGAAAGGTTGCGTATTTAATTGTTTAATTATTGATCTTGAGGATAGTAATTAATTACTCTAAAGCACGTTGGACATTGTAAATCTGAGTTTACCATCCTTGAGTCATTGTAACCGATTAACGTAAATTAACGTAACTAGTAAAGAGATTAATCCGCTGTCTGTGAGTACAGAGATTAATGGGATTTTCTCACTGAATGCTCGACGGATAGAGTGTTGTGTAATTTCCGCGTTACTAGTGACAGTTGTAAGAGTTATTAAATTAACGTAAATGTTATTGTGTTATTAACGTAAATCAATTGTTATTGATTGTTGATCGTCCCTGGGACGGAGTGTTGACGTAAGGATTAATTTGAGGAAGGGTGATGGAGTTGCCAGTGAACCCATTAGTCATTGTTGTCATTGAAAGACTACTGATTTGATTGCATTGCAACCGCCATTGCAGGTGTAGACTGCACTGAGGCGTAGAACAGTTAGGAGGTTACTGGAGACGTGTTTCAGAACCCACTGTGTCATTTGTTGTAATTGTGATTATAGATCTGTTAGTTCTTGCTTGTTGATTCCTCTGTGGTCACGCTTATGTTCGAGTTAGTTCATTATGCAGTCCGAGGGGCTGGTGTCTAGCTGTCATTGATAGTGTCACAGGAAGGATTTCGAGTAACGTCATTGATATTTATTTTTGTTTTGTTGTAGTAGTTAGCACTTTATTGAATAAACTAAGTTGTTATGTTTAACTCTGTCTTTTCGTTACTCCCCACACATTATTATTGTTATGCAAGTGTTCTTCACACTCGACTAATCATAATTGAGACTGATTCTGAGTTATGGACCAAATATACGGCACCACACAACAATAAATTATTGTTGTGAGAGCCCAGGACCTACTCGTTAGATTCGCTTCGGCGAATTGCGAAGGTCGTCGGCTCAAGTGGAGGGGATTTCAATTTTTATTGGGGTCTCTGCGTTTGCTCGCGCCTAGTCAATTGTTCATACATGGTCCCAAAGTGAGGAATGAGCTGCTTACTACACTGGTGTGTTAGCTAAGCAAGTCCTTCCTCAGGCGACCTAATTGAATATCACGACAGGAATAAAGGTTAAAGAATAAAGAAAATTCTTAGAAATTTTCCGAGCTCAATTCCTTATACCAATTTCATTTATTCCCACTTAATCAAGTAACACCAAAATTCTCACACTGGGAAGGCTCAAATTGCCTACTCCACGTTGTCACTTGATGATTCCAGTGATTACGACGCTGTGAAGAAGGTAGTGCTCATGGCTTATCAGTTGGTGCCGGAGGCCTATAGGCAACAGTTCAGGAACCTGAAGAAGACCTCCGAGCACACGTTCACAGAGTTTGCGAACATCAAGGAACGACTTTTTCAGGAATGGTGTGCATCTCGAAAGGTGAAGACGAAAGAACAACTCGAGCAGCTCATATTGTTGGAGGACTTCGAATTAGTGAGACAAATGTGTTCCAATGATCCTACTAATGATCAAGTAGGATCATTGGAACACATTTGTCTCACTAATTCATTGTAAATATTTACTATTTTATGCTATAATTATCTATGTGTGGGCCTGTGTGTGTGGTTGCTGCATCAGATGGGCCAATGGGCTGCATCAGATGGGCCAATAGGCCCTCTGCAGTGTACACGTATTGTACCTCACCTCACTCCACCATTCTCTCCTGCCTATTTATGTCCAGTACTCGATCTGTAAAACCACATCTTCTGAAGATGCATTAATATACAAAAGTACTTAAGGAAATTCCTGTTTCAATTTTCCTCCGTGGTCTGACACTCATATATATATATATATATATATATATATATATATATATATATATATATATATATACCTGCATATACTGCAGGTATGTTGACGGCATTTTTACACAGGTACCTGATGTCAGACATCTGCAGGAGCTGAAGGAGGCATTTGAGCAGAGTTCTGTGCTGCGTTTCACTTACGAGATGGAATATATATATATATATATATATATATATATATATATATATATATATGTATATATATATATGTATATATATATATATATATATATATATATATATATATATATAATATATATATATATATTTGGCTGTTGATTGCTGGTGTTGACTTCTTGATGTGTAGTGCCTCGCAAACGTCAAGCCGCCTGCTATCACTGTATCTATCGATGATTTCTGTGTTGTTTACTAGGATTTCTCTGGCGATGGTTTGGTTGTGGGAAGAGATTATATGTTCCTTAATGGAGCCCTGTTGCTTATGCATCGTTAAACGCCTAGAAAGAGATGTTGTTGTCTTGCCTATATACTGGGTTTTTTGGAGCTTACAGTCCCCAAGAGGGCATTTGAAGGCATAGACGACGTTAGTCTCTTTAAAGCGTTCTGTTTTGTGTCTGGAGAGTTTCTCATGAGTAGGCTGGCCGTTTTTCTGGTTTTATAGTAAATCGTCAGTTGTATCCTCTGATTTTTGTCTGTAGGGATAACGTTTCAATTAACAATATCTTTCAGGACCCTTTCCTCCGTTTTATGAGCTGTGGAAAAGAAGTTCCTGTAAAATAGTCTAATAGGGGGTATAGGTGTTGTGTTAGTTGTCTCTTCAGAGGTTGCATGGCTTTTCACTTTCCTTCTTATGATGTCTTCGACGAAACCACTGGAGAAGCCGTTATTGACTAGGACCTGCCTTACCCTACAGAGTTCTTCGTCGACTTGCTTCCATTCTGAGCTGTGGCTGAGAGCACGGTCGACATATGCATTAACAACACTCCTCTTGTAACTGTCTGGGCAGTCGCTGTTGGCATTTAGGCACATTCCTATGTTTGTTTCCTTAGTGTAGACTGCAGTGTGGAAACCTCCGCCCTTTTCCATGACTGTTACATCTAGAAAGGGCAGCTTCCCATCCTTTTCCATCTCGTAAGTGAAACGCAGCACAGAACTCTGCTCAAATGCCTCCTTCAGCTCCTGCAGATGTCTGACATCAGGTACCTGTGTAAAAATGCCGTCAACATACCTGCAGTATATGGCCGGTTTCAAGTTCATGTCGACTAAGACTTTTTGCTCGATGGTACCCATGTAGAAGTTTGCAAACAGGACACCAAGGATACTTGAAACCGGCCATATACTGCAGGTATGTTGACGGCATTTTTACACAGGTACCTGATGTCAGACATCTGCAGGAGCTGAAGGAGGCATTTGAGCAGAGTTCTGTGCTGCGTTTCACTTACGAGATGGAAAAAGATGGGAAGCTGCCCTTTCTAGATGTAACAGTCATGGAAAAGGGCGGAGGTTTCCACACTGCAGTCTACACTAAGGAAACAAACATAGGAATGTGCCTAAATGCCAACAGCGACTGCCCAGACAGGTACAAGAGGAGTGTTGTTAACGCATATGTCGACCGTGCTCTCAGCCACAGCTCAGAATGGAAGCAAGTCGACGAAGAACTCTGTAGGGTAAGGCAGGTCCTAGTCAATAATGGCTTCTCCAATGGTTTCGTCGAAGACATCATAAGAAGGAAAGTGAAAAGCCATGCAACCTCTGAAGAGACAACTAACACAACACCTATACCCCCTATTAGACTATTTTACAGGAACTTCTTTTCCACAGCTCATAAAAAGGAGGAAAGGGTCCTGAAAGATATTGTTAATAGAAACGTTATCCCTACAGACAAAAATCAGAGGATACAACTGACGATTTACTATAAAACCAGAAAAACGGCCAGCCTACTCATGAGAAACTCTCCAGACACAAAACAGAACGCTTTAAAAGAGACTAACGTCGTCTATGCCTTCAAATGCCCTCTTGGGGACTGTAAGCTCCAAAAAACCCAGTATATAGGCAAGACAACAACATCTCTTTCTAGGCGTTTAACGATGCATAAGCAACAGGGCTCCATTAAGGAACATATAATCTCTTCCCACAACCAAACCATCGCCAGAGAAATCCTAGTAAACAACACAGAAATCATCGATAGATAGTGATAGCAGGCGGCTTGACGTTTGCGAGGCACTACACATCAAGAAGTCAACACCAGCAATCAACAGCCAATTATTGCACACACACATATATATATATATATATATATATATATATATATATATATATATATATATATATATATATATATATATATGTGTGTGTACGACATATATATATATATATATATATATATATATATATATATATATATATATGTCGTACCTAGTAGCCAGAACTCACTTCTCAGCCTACTATGCAAGGCCCGATTTGCCTAATAAGCCAAGTTTTCCTGAATTAATAGATTTTCTCTAATTTTTTTCTTATGAAATGATAAAGCTACCCATTTCATTATGTATGAGGTCATTTTTTTTTATTTGAGTTAAAATTAACGTAGATATATGACCGAACCTAACCAACCCTACCTAACCTAACCTAACCTATCTTTATAGGTTAGGTTAGGTTAGGTAGCCGAAAAAGTTAGGTTAGGTTAGGTTAGGTAGGTTAGGTAGTCGAAAAACAATTAATTCATGAAAACTAGGCTTATTAGGCAAATCGGGCCTTGCATAGTAGGCTGAAAAGTGAGTTCTGGCTACTAGGTACGACATATATATATATATATATATATATATATATATATATATATATATATATATATATATATTATATATATATATATATATATATATATATATATATATATATATATATATATATATATATATATATGCAGAATAACCACATGTGAAAAATAGAAAATGCTTAACGCGTTTTCGGCTAATTCGCCTTCATCATAGCAAAGTAGAATGCTAATTCGCCGAAAACGCGTTAAGCATTTTCTATTTTTCACATGTGGTTATTCTGCATATATATATATATATATATATATATATATATATATATATATATATATATATATATATATATATATATATATATATATATATATATATATATATATATATGTCGTACCTAGTAGCCAGAACTCACTTCTCGGCCTACTATGCAAGGCCCGATTTGCCTAATAAGACAAGTTTCCTGAATTAATATATTTTCTCTATTTTTTTTCTTATGAAATGATAACGCTACCCATTTCATTATGCATGAGGTCAATTGTTTTTTATTGGAGATAAAATTAAAGTAGATATATGACCGAACCTAACCAACCCTACCTAACCTAACCTATCTTTATAGGTTAGGTTAGGTTAGGTAGCCGAAAAAGCTAGGTTAGGTTAGGTTAGGTAGGTTAGGTAGTAGAAAAACAATTAATTCATGAAAACTTGGTTTATTAGGCAAATCGGGCCTTGCATAGTAGGCTGAGAAGTGAGTTCTGGCTACTAGGTACGACATATATATATATATATATATATATATATATATATATATATATATATATATATATATATATGTCGTACCTAATAGCCAGAACGCACTTCTCAGCCTACTATTCAAGGCCCGATTTGCCTAATAAGCCAAGTTTTCATGAATTAATGTTTTTTCGTCTACCTAACCTACCTAACCTAACCTAACCTAGCTTTTTTTGGCTACCTAACCTAACCTTACCTATAAATATAGGTTAGGTTAGGTTAGGTAGGGTTGGTTAGGTTCGGTCATATATCTACGTTAATTTTAACTCCAATAAAAAAAAATTGACCTCATACATAGAGAAAAGGGTTGCTTTATCATTTCATAAGAAAAAAATTATAGTAAATATATTAATTCAGGAAAACTAGGCTTATTAGGCAAATCGGGCCTTGAATAGTAGGCTGAGAAGTGAGTTCTGGCTACTAGGTACGACATATATATATATATATATATAATATATATATATATATATAATATATATATATAATATATATATATATATATATATATATATATATATATATATAATATATATATATATATTATATATATATTGTCGGAAAATCCGACACCATTTAATAATAATATCATACAGATAATAGCTGTATTACCAACAAGTTACCCATAGAAAACGTAACTTGTAGTGGAATTACCGTCTAAAGAAAACGGGATATCATCACCACACACTATTATAATTCACCACCTATTATGGTGGGAATTATTCTTAAATACATTAGTCTTTGGACTTTACCATCATAAAAACATCTTATATAAATTAACTTAATTATCAATATTAAAGTAGAGTAAATGTGACCCTTCTATCACTTTCTGACATGTGGACAATGTAAGCCAGGCGTCAGAGGGAGGAAGGAGGGCAGCCATTGTTGTGTCACCTCCGAGACGTGTGGAGCAAATTTAGCTCCTATCATATCTGGACAATGTCGGCCAGTAACGTCAATAGTATGGAGTGTTAAACAGCCATTGTTTATACTAGACCAGAGGCTCACACTGGAGCAAATTCGGCTCCTGTTAATTTTACTTGGACGTAGTGTTATGGAAACCAAAGGTACCATCTCCAACACGATGTCTACAATTCAAGTTAAGTGTTCTTTCCGAAACCCGTTTATCATTCATTTATGGCCATTAATGTCAGGATATAGGGTGACCCGGTTAGATCACGTGGAAGCCTCAAACTAAAGGTATTTAAGCCAGGTCTTCATGTTCCATGTACAGTTTTCTCTGAAATACTTGTCATATATAGGATTCTGGCTTCACAGTTAGCGCCCTTTTGACAGGTCAAGACGAGGATGCAAGATTTTGTGCACCAGTTACTGGGTGATGGAAGCTGCCTCAAAGAGGATAATTTGGTGGCTACACCCTAGTTATACCTGGTGGACTAACCTGCTGTACTATAAGATAAGGAACCTCTTCAATGTATGTAGTTAATTTTGTAGTTTGATTGGCTGCATATATATATAAACTATTAAACCCCCCCTAATGTGTAGAGGATCGATTTGTGAGATTGAGATTATCGCAGAAATACAGTCCACTCATTATTATACAAATTGCTATCGAAGTATATAAATTAACGTAAATATAAATTCATATAAATTAAATAAATATAAATCTCACAGGTCGGTTCCCACATATATATATATATATATATATATAT
>NC_091157.1:2890375-2892875 GCF_040958095.1 Procambarus clarkii
AGGGCAGATGGAATGCCAGTCACATAAAGACAAAAAAAGTTAAGACTACCATTTTTAACTCCACACTGAGACAGATAAAGCACATAGAGAAGACGCTGGTTGGAGAACTGGGCCTGCTGCAGAAACCGGAGAGGATTGTAAATAAGGTTCATAGTGTTGTATGCTCTGGATGATTGCCAGCAACTCCTTTTCAGTGGTGCTATAATTCCTTTGATGAGGTTTCAGCTTGTAGCTGTAGTAGCTGACAGGAAGGATATCTTCGCCACGTTGTTGCATAAGGACACCCCCCGATGCCGGTGCTGCTGGCATCGACATGAGGACGAAGGGCATCGTAACATCTGGTGAGGCGAGAATGGGATTAGTGCACAATAGAGACTTCAGTTGTTCAAAAGCAACCGACTGTGAAGTTGTCTAGTGATATCGTTGGTTTAGGGCTGGTCAAGTTAAGGAGTGGTGTTGCTACTGTACTGAAGTTTTTCACGAATCTACGATAATACGACGCTAGACCTAGGAAGCGCATGAGCTGCTTCCTGGTGGTAGGTCGTGGGTAATGCTGAATGGCTTGTTGATAAACTTTTAAGGGAGCTAGGTTTCCCACTGCCTATCACATGACCAAGGTAACGTACTTTACCTTTGGAGAAGGTAGACTTGCCCAAATTAATGATGAGGCCGGCTTTAAGGAGCTTGGTGAACAACCACTGTTAGCTGGAGCAGATGTTCATCCCAGGTGGTGGTTGCCACAACGATGACAACCAAGCAGGCATAGGTGTTGTCAAGGCCCTGGATAACGATGTTGACAGCTCTCTGAAAGGTGGCCGGGCATTACACAGTCCAAAGGGAAGCTGCTCATACCTAAATGGGTAAAAAAAGGGAGTGGTGAAGGCAGATATCTTCCTTAGCCTGCTCCGTCAGGCTAATTTGGTGGTAGCCCATCAAGTCAATCTGTGAAAAATAAGTTGCATTACCGATAATGTCAAGGATATCGTCGATTCGTGGCAAAGGGTAGGAGTCCTTGACGGTAACATCATTTAATTTGCGAAAGTCGGTACAGAGTCGCACCTTACCATGAGGTTTCCGCACCAAGATGCAGGATGAGGCCCACAGGGACTCATAAGGTGCAGCCGCCCATGGTCAAGGAGGTACTTGTACCTCAGCAAGCATTGCTTCCTTCTTCTGTTGGCTGATGCGAAAAAGGGTTGGCGGATCGGCATCGTACCAGGAAGTAACTTTATGTTGTGCTGAACTACCGTACACTCCTGGGGATCACTGTTGAACAACTTCAGGTGTTGGTTGAAGACTTGATGAGAGGAGCACTGTGGGTGTCCTGAAAATAGTGGGGAAGATCTTTTAGGATTTCGGTGTTGGGTGGCACGGACTCAGAGTCAGTGCATTCAGGAGGAGAAGCAGGGTAAGTTCTCACTGCTGAAGGTACGGATCCTTGAAGGTGGAGAGGAACATTAACACAGTGGGAGGTATACCTTTATAATGCTTCAATAGGTTGATGTGGCACAGTTGGGTCTTCCGCCGCCTATCTAGTCTCTAGAACGTAATTGTAGTTGTTCCTGCATTCCTTGATGCGATAGAGACCTGAGAATTTGCTTTGGAATGGAGAACCTGGGATAGGAAATATGCTAAGACGAAGTCCTCCCACATTAACCTTTCTAATCTTACTTTGCTTGTCAAAATGAATTTTCATATTAGTTTGAGACTTTGTTAAATTGTTACTAGCACACTTATGTACTCTTTCAAGAATGTGCCTCAAGTTTTGAAGAAACTGGGGCACATGAAGAGAATCACCGAAGGTGTTGGAGCATAGCGAATCTTTAAAAGCTTTGAGGGGGGTACGGCACTTACGGCCGTAGAGCATCTCATAAGGAAACACTCCAAGGGATGTGTCACAGCCTACCACCAGGAAGCAGCTCCTGCGCTTCCTTGGTCTTGCCTCCTACTACCGTAGGTTTGTGAAGAATTTTAGTACGGTGGCGACATCATTGATCACTTTAACCAGCCCCAAGCAACGGTATCATTGGACCATTCAGCAAACCATTGCTTTTGAACAACTTAAATCCATGCTCTGTTCTAATTCTATTCTCGCCTCACCAGATATCACGAAGCCTTTCATCCTCCATGTCGACGCCAGTGGTACCGGCATCGGGGGCGTCCTGATGCAACAACGAGGCGAGCAGGTTCTACTGTTGGCTACTACAGCTACAAGTTAAAACCTCACCAGAAGAACTACAGCACTATCGAAAACGAACTTCTCTCCATTGTCCTGAACTTACAGCACTTTGAATCGTACCTGCAAAGTGCTCGGTCTACCACCATCTACTCGGACCACAATCTTCTACGCTTCCTGCAGCAAGCCCAATTCAAAAATCAACGGCTTCTACGATGGGCTTTGTATCTGCAGAATTTCAACCTGGAGATCTTCTACATCAAGGGTTCTGACAACATCATAGCAGACGCCCTCTCCAGAGTCTATGAGGTAGAGGCAGCTACA
>NC_091157.1:3197875-3393143 GCF_040958095.1 Procambarus clarkii
TAATTAGTGTTGTGCGTAGTATTGTGGAAGGAGGCATTTTGATGAGGGAGGGAGGGCGAGAATTGAGGTAGCCTCATTGTGTGTGTGGCTGCCACTCTTGTTTTGCTCACCATACTAGCTTAGTGGTTCGCTATGGGCAACACATATGTACATGGGTATATATAGTGTGTGTATATAGTGTAAGAACAGCAACAGGAGAATGTTGAGAGGAGCTATTTAGGTGAGGGAGGTGACGTAATCGTAGCATCGTCTGCTGTGTGATTTTTCATGCAGTGTATGGTGGCCACTGTACTGTTTGGACATAATACCGGCCTACTTGCATAGTTCTGGTAAATAAAACATGTAGATAGGTATATAGAACATGTGTAATAAGAACTATAGCAATATAGTGGGAGGAGCAATGTTGGCGAGTAAGATGTTGGAGTGAGGGAGACTGGCTGGGTGTGGCTGCTTTCACTCGAGGTGTCTGAATGTGTTCATGGCCAAATGCTCCTATTGGCCCATACGAGGCAGCTGCTATTGGCCCATACGAGGCAGCTGCTATTGGCCCATACGAGGCCGCTGCTATTGGTCCATACGAGGCAGCTGCTATTGGCCCATACGAGGCAGCTGCTATTGGCCCATACGAGGCAGCTGCTATTGGCCCATACGAGGCAGCTGCTATTGGCCCATACGAGGCAGGTGCTATTGGCCCATACGAGGCAGCTGCTATTGGCCCATATGAGGCAGCTGCTATTGGCCCATACGCGGCAGCTGCTATTGGCCCATACGCGGCAGCTGCTATTGGCCCATACGGGGCAGCTGCTATCGGCCCATACGGGGCAGCTGCTATCGGCCCATACGGGGCAGCTGTTATCGGCCCATACGAGGCAGCTGCTATCGGCCCATACGAGGCAGCTGCTATTGGCCCATACGAAGCAGCTGCTATTGGCCCAGACGAAGCAGCTGCTACGCGATGTTCTGAATGTGTTGATGGTAAATGTATATAGTGTGTGACAGTGTATAGTGAGTACATATGTTGTAAATATACATAAATGAACATGAAACATTGGTGTGAATAACTGTATGATGGGAGGGGCAAAGTTGGCGAATACAATGTTGGAGAAGTGAGGGAGGGCTGGCTGGGTATGGCAGCTCTCACTCGCTGTGTTCTGAACGTTTTGATGGTGAATGTATATAGTGTGTGACAGTGTATAGTGTGTAAATAGATTGTATATACAGTATACACAAATTAGCATGATACATAGTAAATATGTGCTGCATATGTGTACACAAGTTTCATGCACGTAACACAGTGTCTACGGACAGTACGGATGTTGTACTGCGATATTATAGTGTACGTGTTCATTATACATTGGATTGGCACATAAAAATAATGAAAATGTATTTGGAAAGGTGCGCAAAAAATGAACGAAAATATATTTGCGGCAATTTGCGCACCCCGCCCCACCGCCCCCGAGAGCTTATGGCACGGGCGCACAGGGAATGATGACGTCACGCCCCAACTTCCGGACCCCATAGCAGCCAAAGTACAATTTCGACTTACCCATACTGAGGGAAGGGTTTTTGACACTTTAAAAAGAAATAAGAATTTTTTCCAGAGAATTTATTTCCTGCGCACTGCGGGGGTGTCACATTTGGAGGCAACGCAGTCAAGGGGTTAAGGTTCGTACTGTGTTTGGCGGGTACGAGGCTCCACTACGACAATCTTTCTTTGTTTCAAATGTGTTCAATTTGTTTTGTATTTTTCATTTATTTATCAATAATGGAGCAGCCTACCTGTCAAACACTGAATGAACCTTTATGGCATTTATCTGTTTTTCAAATTGTTTACCCTACTTTTTTTTTTTTTTTTTTTTTTTTTTTTTTTTTTTTTTTTTTTTTTTTTAGGAAACATGGAGCAGCCTACCTGCCGAAAACCAAACAAATCTTTTTGACATTTTTTTTTTTTTTTTTTTTTTTTTTTTAATTTCACTTCTTTTTTCTACAAAAAAGTCAATGCTTTGCAACATCACAGCAGTTACCCCCTTTACATCCCAACATCATTAGCATCTTTAAACAAAAAAAATATACAGTACTTCATTTGCATCGTCGGAGGCATCCAAGAATGTGTGAGAAGCAGCGCAACCCCACCATGTGGTGTTGTCATTATCCAAACGAGTGCACACCAAACAAGACGAATTGTCGGCAATCGGGGCGCTCGTTACCCAAAATGCTTGCCATTTGAGGCGTTCGTCACTCGAGGTTCTACTGTATATATTTAATTTGCACTCTATAAGGTTTAAATAAAAACCTGATAATCACTCAATCTTTTCTTTTGCAGGTCCTTAGGTCAGAAGAAAAATTACACTTGCTGTGCCAAGACCATTAGAGCTCATGTGTCAGAAATACTGTGTACATGGTGTCATCAGCAGTATCATGAAACTCGTTACAGTGTCAGAAGTACCACATGCACAAGGGTAAGACTTTGATTGAGCCCATTTCAACATCCTGATTATTACATTAATTTTCTCAACATCCTGTGAATGAATGTTTATTTGGCTCCTTCAAATAATGTGTGCTGCCTTATCACTCTGCAGCAAGCACACTTAAATCTGATGGGAAATATAATATTACATATCACTTTCATCTGAATCACCGTACATGCAATGTATGATATATAATGTACACTGTACATCCAACATTTCATGCATTATGGTGACAATGTAAATATGTTTTTAAATACAAATGTATTTGTAAAGGTAAATGTGGTCTATGGTATAATTGATTTTATAATCTCATTATATATTGTGTTTTAGTGTAATAGATGTTTTTAATATTTAATAGTTTTATTTTCTGAGAAACTATTAAGGTTATGTAAATTAAATATTTTAACAAGATAAATTTTTCTGTTTTTGTTACTGTACTAAAATTTAATATAAATATTTTTCATTTTAAAACTAAACACACTTTTCTACTGTATGTGCTATTTTAATTGTTGGCAGGGAATTCTTAAACAAAAAAATCTATTCACAGTACCCAGTACTGTATAGTAAATATTGATTCTTATCTTGGACACGTAATTTACTCTTGAAGCTCTTAGGGCTGCTTACCTGTTGAGTACCTGATTAAGATAAGTGGATCACTGTTCCCTGGTATGATCAACCGGTAGTCTTTAGTAATGTCTTTTCTTTCAATAGTCTGGTTTGGCTGTGTTTTGTATGTGGCCTCTTTGATGTTTTAAATTTTTTCCATAGTACGCTAATTGGAACTTATCCTCATTAAACATCATGTTATTTTCTGTGACCCATTGAAAGATTTTATTAACATTGGATTGGAGGTTTGCTGTATATCTATATTGTCAACTCGAATAAAAATTCTAGTGTCATCTGCAAAGGATGATAAAGTACCATAGATTGTATCCTTGTCTATGATATAAGGATAAGGAAAAGTATCGGAGCAGTCACAGTATATCAAGGAACTGAGTTTTTCATGGTGGATGATTCAAATTTTCCTTTGTTGACTATTATACTGTGTTCTGGTTGTTAGGAAGTTAAAGATTCATCTCTTACTTTCCCTGTAATTCCTTTGGTGCACATTTTGTGTGTATTAACACAATGGTCTCATTTCCGAAAGCTTTGTTGAAATCTGTGTACATTACATAAGCTTTTTGTTTCTTAAATGGCATCTAATGCCATGTTAAAGTGGTCTAGTAATTGTGAGAGGTAGGAACACCCTGTTCTGAACTCATGTGGCCTAGGGTTATGCAGATGCTGTGATTTCATGTATTTTGTGATCTTCTTAGCACTCTTTCAAGGATTTCTATGATGTGCATGTTAGAGCTATTAGTCTATTAAGTTTTGCATCAACTTTACTTACTCATTTGTGAGGGCTATCCAAATAAGATATCAGTGTTCCTAATGATCAGAATGTGTTTTCTTACTTCAAGGAATAGCGGATTAATAAATAACAGAACGTAAATTGTACTTTCAATACATATATTCTTGTAAAAATCACATACACATTTACACTTAAGGGTTCATTGAATTTAACCCATGTGCTGTGGCTGTATTTATAATAAGACATTCTTCATTGCAATAAAGTATGTGTGTTTCTTCAGAAGCGATGCAAAAGACATGTAAGTAAGATCATCAGGTAAGATCATGAAAAGTTAACAAAAAATTAACTTGCCACAGGATTTGTTTGGAATGTTTACAGAGCTATGTATACACTAATTTTATGCTGTTAGCTTCATGTGGAAGAGTGCATTTTTATGTAAGCTTTTTCACTCGCGAATTCTCGGGAAATGTTGTACAGAATGTTTTTAGGCTAGAATATTTTATTATATAATAAGCACAATATTTTCTCAGTATTTATGCATCAGTAACACCAGTGGCTTTTGTATTGTCCAATTTTCCATTCTCTTTTATGTTTTGACAAACAATTTGTTTGCTTTAAATTCCTGCCAAAGAGAATGGGATATTTCCAGAAGCTTATTTAATCTTCATTACCATCTATTGACAGCATAGATGACACTTTATAATTTGTTTGCTCTGTGCTGCCTGTCAGGGTTGTAGCACATAAGTTTTGTGTCCCACTATCCAAATGTTTAGCATCCTTAACAACATTTGATTTATGAATATATGAAATTCATGCAGATAAAAAACCACATCATCAATACTGTACACATCACAAACATGTTATTTAAACTTTTCAGTAATATTTATAAAGCAAACAAGTGTTTATTCAGGAGATAAATAATAATAAGTTTTTGCATCAAAGAACTTTTCAGATCTTAGCATTCAAGTAAACTGTACAAAAGTGTCTTCATATGAAAAACATCAGTATTGAATGTTCAGAAATACTATAAAAATACGTCATATAACAGCATACAGTACAAGTATTTATAAATAACAAAATCAGTATTGAAGATTCATTGTCTAAAACTACTTTCAGAAATATCAAACGTTAAATATGAGCACTTATTCCGAAGAGAAGCCATATCACTGCTCGGTGTGTCTAAAACACTTATCAAGCAAATCATATCTAACAGTTCACATGAGGATTCATACAGGTGAGAAACCATATCATTGTTCAGAGTGTCTAAAAGACTTTAAACATGAAATCTCAACTAACAGTTCACATGAGGATTCATACAGGTGAGAAACCATATCATTGTTCAGTGTGTCTAAAAGATTTTTCACATAGATCTACACTAACAGTTCACATGAGGAGTCATACAGGAGAGAAACCGTATCATTGTTCAGTGTGTCTAACAGATTTTTCACATAGATCTCAACTAACAGTTCACATGAGAAGTCATACAGGGGAGAAACCATATAATTGTTCAGTTTGTGTAAAAGACTTTCAAAATAAGTCATCTCTAATAGTTCACATGAGAAGTCATACAGGAGAGAAACCATTTAAGTGTTCAGTTTGTCTAAAAGACTTTTCACAGAAATCAGATCTAATAGTTCACTCGAGGATTCATACAGGTGAGAAACCATATCATTGTTCAGTGTGTCTAAAAGACTTTTCAAGGAAATCACTTCTAATAGATCACATAAGGATTCATACAGGAGAGAAACCATATCATTGTTCAGAGTGTTTAAAAGATTTTTCATGGAAGTCACATCTAATCAATCACATGAGGATTCATACAGGAGAGAAACTATATCATTGTTCAGAGTGTCTAAAAGCCTTTTCACAGAAATCAGATCTAAGAGTTCACATGAGGATTCATACAGGTGAGAAACCATATCAT
The DNA here is from genome assembly GCF_040958095.1 of Procambarus clarkii. NCBI lineage: Eukaryota > Metazoa > Arthropoda > Malacostraca > Decapoda > Cambaridae > Procambarus > Procambarus clarkii. The sequence goes on from NC_091157.1 coordinate 3,203,619, forward strand.
TGTTCAGAGTGTCTAAAAGGCTTTAAACAAAAATCTCAACTAACAGTTCACATGAGGATTCATACAGGTGAGAAACCATATCATTGTTCAGAGTGTCTAAAAGACTTTAAACAAAAATCTCAACTAACAGTTCACATGAGGAGTCACACAGGAGAAAAACCGTATCGTTGTTCAGTGTGTCTAAAAGATTTTTCACATAGATCTCAACTAACAGTTCACATGAGGAGTCATACAGGAGAGAAACTATATCAATGTTCAGAGTGTCTAAAAGACTTTAAACAGAAATATCAACTAACAGTTCACATGAGGAGTCACACAGGAGAAAAACCGTATCGTTGTTCAGTGTGTCTAAAAGATTTTTCACATAGATCTCAACTAACAGTTCACATGAGGAGTCATACAGGAGAGAAACTATATCAATGTTCAGAGTGTCTAAAAGACTTTTCACAGAAATCAATTCTAATCAATCACATGAGAAGTCATACAGGGGAGAAACCATTTAAGTGTGCAGTTTGTCTAAAAGACTTTAAACAGAAGTCAAAGCTAATCTATCACTTGACGAGTCATACAATGGAGAAACCATTTAAGTGTTCAGTTTGTCTAAAAGACTTTTCACAGAAATCAGATCTAATAGTTCACTCGAGGATTCATACAGGTGAGAAACCATATCATTGTTCAGTGTGTCTAAAAGACTTTTCACACAAATCGGCTTTAATAGTTCACTTGAGGATTCATACAGGTGAGAAACCATATCATTGTTCAGTGTGTCTAAAAGACTTTTCATATAAATCACAGCTAATGTATCACATGAGTAGTCATACAGGGGAGAAACCATATAATTGTTCAGTTTGTGTAAAAGACTTTCAAAATAAGTCATCTCTAATAGTTCACATGAGAAGTCATACAGGAGAGAAACCATTTAAGTGTTCAGTTTGTCTAAAAGACTTTAAACAGAAATCAGATCTAATAGTTCACTTGAGGATTCATACAGGGAAGAACCCAAATCATTGTTCAGTGTGTCTAAAAGGATTTTCACGGAAATCATGCATAAAAAAACACATGAAGATTCATACAAGAGAGAGAATTCATACATCATAGAAACAGAAATATCATCTTTCATGGACTGAGGAGCAGCAGATACGAAAATCTTTTCTGTGAAAAGCTCCTTTGGCTTCCCGGAGCTATACCAGGCTGATGTGCATATATTAGATTGTGACAACAGTCAATCGATGGAGTTCTAGGCCTGCTGGGTACCAGAGCCAAAACCTGGCCCCCCCTCCCTTCCTCAAGAAGAGGCACAAGGAACAATGGCCTATAGACACCCCCGTGTAATTGGAAGCAATCCATGTCTGCCATCTACCAGGACTTTTTTGTAGAAAACCATCTACAAAAATTACAAACCGAAAGCTGATCTAACAAGCAAAACTCCCTAATCAAAAACAAACAAACAAGCATGATGTCACCACAACCGCCGCGCATCTGTCTGCACAACCCTCCTGTGGGGAATTCCTAACAAGTATTTCTTAGTATTAATAGATGATAAATGGACTGTATGAGTGGACTATTAATTTTGGTTATTTGTCAGGTATTTCCACTTCTCCAAAAAAAAAATTTGAGGAAGACTTAATAATGGTAAATCAACCATATGTTCAATTACAGTGAAATCTTCAACATAAACATTTATGAATAAATAATTTGTTATAGGGTTAGTAACTAACTACAAATATAACAAATGTGATAGCAATGGCTAGGCTGTCAAGCCAATCATTAGAGGTGTGTCTGACAGTCTCCCAATATCAGTCTATTCCTAGTCTCAACACGATGGTGTCATAGACACGTGAAGAACAAGTTCAGATGACAAGCTCCTGTTGGTATCCCTCCATGCTGTGGAGAATATACAATATAACTTCTATAGAGTTAGAATAATTTAAGCTATTCTCCATGAAAGGGATCAACTGGTCTATGAATTAAACTTAGTCATGTTATTTGGTGGTCATACATCCTAACGGCCGGACAATCTAAAAGTTATTTTGGCCATAAAAAAAACCTGTAGATAGTAGTTTACCGACTGGACATAACGTCCCCTGTATTGGATGAAGCTAGCATCAACGTCTGAGAGTCGTAATTGCACGGAAGTTCCCAAATTAACATGATGCTAATTCGTTGGCTTCACGGGGATATTGCCGTTATGGTTCTTGGAGAGCCAATTTTTGGCGCGCCCACTACCTCCTCTTTCGGCACAAGGCTCCAGAATATAAGTCACGGGATTCTACTTCATCCTATTATCTAACAACACATTACCGACGTCGCTTTACGTCTTGATGATTCACTTCAAATATCAGTATACAATTTTCCACTGTTATTATTATTGGACCAAAGTGTCAATAGTTAAAAAACGCATATGTATACGTAAATTGGAATACGTGTCGTGACTTTTATACCAACCGGGAATCAGCTGATCGCGGCTGTGGAAATTTCCTCTTTGAGATGAAGGTATACTTTGTTTTAAATTATTTAAATCAATTTCCAATCTGAATTACCTCACAAATTAAGCAGAGGTTAGATTGGGTTTAATTAGACTTAGATAAAAAATTCTCCACCTTGTAAGGTGGAGTGGCTGACATAACAGCAGCCATGGATAGTAGAAAGGTTTTGGCTTACCTACGCTATGAATTAGTAATATTAGTAGATTTAATTTCCTAACACAATATTTCTATCTAATCGTTAGTATTTGAGGTGTCGGAAATATTCGACACCCCCCTCTTCCCCTGGAGGGGGACGGGGGGGTCCCCAGACCTCCACGCTGGCTACTCTCCTCAGTTCAGAAGGCTGCTGAGTTGGTGGCATTCGATCGACTCTGGCTCCATCTCCTGAGCAGTGCTGCATAGCGGCGGTGGTGTTCTGTGTTGGTGGTGTGCAAGCCAGGAGTAACACAAGAGTACTGGGACTGCATGCACCTAGGGGCTACCTTTCCTTTGTGGCTTTGGGTTCTCTTCCATGAGCCATTCAGGAGACTACCTCCATGAGGTTCGGTTGCTGCTCGATGACCCGCCCTTAGGGGGGCCTGCTAGGGTGGTTCTTACTCCTGTTTGCCCTTGGGTAGGAGGTAGTTTCGATGCTGGCTGGGGCGCGGGGTACTGTGCAGCTGTCTGATATACGCATAGCGTCTGGTTCTGTTCCCCTGGAGAGTTTGTGCTTTTGCGGGGGGGGTTTTCTTGTTTTTGTTTTGTTTTGCCTGGTGGGGGTCTGCCTGGTGTGGCCTGTTGGCTTTGGCCCTGCATTTCTTTCTTAACTGGAGCTGTCTTTGGATTGGCATACGGAGGATGTTGAGACGCTTGGGGCTGTTCCCAGGTCTGGTGCCTTGGTCTTGACTGCTCATGCGTCATCTGTGCTTCTGAAGCTGTTTGTGCCGATCCTGTGGGATGTGGTGTCGCTATATTTTGCTGTGTGTCTCGCATGTCAGCAGGTTGTGCTCGCTTCCTCTTTGGAATCTGCTTGGGCCCTGGCTCTTAGATTGTCTTTCACCTTTTGTCCCCTTGCTGTTTGGGGACTCTGGGGTGGAGCAGTTTCTGCAGGTGGCTTCTTCCCGCTATCGTCCGATGTCCAACTTGTTGGTTCTCAGGGGGTCCCAGGGGAGGGGGGGTTCCTTACAGCAAGGTCGTGCCAGGGTTCAAGGTTCTGCTCATCAAGGTGGGCCCCAGCTGCCAGGTTCGAGGCCGGAACTGCTTTCAGTGCTGTCTGCGTCTGGTCGGCACCGAGATCGTTCTGTGCGCAGGTCAGGTTCTCATAAGGGGTGTCGGCCTTTTTGCAGTTTGCCCCATTGACTGGGTGATGTGGGCGTGGCTTGCTCTGTTTGCTCATGCCTAGTCTCACAATTTGTGGGCGTTTTGGGTCATTTCCTGCTGCCTGCAGTGGTGTTGAGTGGCCCCTCCTTTTTCGGGGGGTTTGGGGCTGAAGGGAGCAGGCCTCTTCTCCTGCACTCTGTCGGGTCGTCTCAGAATGGGTGCGCTTGAGCATGGTTAAAGTGACAACGTCCCTCAGATGGGTTTCCTGCCAGTTTCCAGGCAGGAACCCCATCCCAAACCATCAGGTCCCAAACAGGACTATGTGGACCTGCTGTTCATTCTGGACTTGACTCATCTGAACCCTTGGGTTTCTTGCCCCTCCTTTCAGATGACCACGCTGTCCCAGGTCCGGCTTCTGTTGGAGCGGGACGCTTGGATGGTGTCCCTGGACTTCAAGGACGTGTATTGGCATGTCCCTATTCATCCGGGGTTCAGGGACTGGCTCAGTTTTGTTTTGGGGCTTCACAGTTACCGCTTTCATTGTCTCCCATTCGGGTTGAACCTGGCTCCTCGCGACTTGGGTCGTTGTAGTCCGTCTGGTTCTCTTAGGTGTTCGGATGGTGGCCTACCTCGATGTCTGGCTGGTCTGGGCTCCCAGTCGGTCCGTATGTCTGCTCGCCAGGGATCTGGTTCTTTCGCAGCTAGATGAGTTCAGGTTGCTGGTTAACTGGCGGAAGTCCCATCTGGTTCCCTCCCAGGTTCAGACCTGGCTGGGTCTTGTGTGGGACTCTCAGTCTGCTTCCTGGTCTCTTCCTCCGGAGTCATTCCTTTGACTGCGGTCCTGCAAGTGCCGGTTTCAGGGGGGTTCCTGGGTCACCCTGCAGTTGCTCGAGGGTTTGTGCGGGAGCCTGAACTTTCCGATACTGCTCTACCCGCCAGGTCGGGTTCGGCTTCGTCGACTGTTCTGGTTTCTTCGGGGACGTCCCTTCCGCCTCTCTCACAATCGCTGGGTTCGACCTCTGGGGGCCTTGCGTCGGTGTAGTCTGCACTTTGGAGGGTTTGGGTCGCCCGCGCATCAACGATCAGGCTCCATTTGGACTGCTCCCTGGTGGTTCATTGTCTAAACCGAAGGGGTTTCAATGCGGTCCTTGGCTCTTTGGGGTTGGTCGCTTCGGGTGACTTGTCTGCTGAGTTCTCAGGGTTTGGCTCTCCTGGCGGTTCACGTCTGGGGGTGTCAAACATCCTGGCGGATGGCCTGTCCCGGTTCATTTACCTGTCCATGGAATGGACGATTGACGCCGACTTGTTCAGTTGGCTCTGCCAGACGTTCGGGCGCCCGGAGGTGGACCTCTTCACGTCGGCATGGTCGAGGTGTCTTCCAGAATATTTGGCGCCCTTCCCCGACTGTGGCCTTAGGCCGTCAGGGTCGATGCCTTTCAGCATGACTGGTCGAGGTGGGGGTTCCTGTACCTCTCTTCCCCAATTCAGCTGTTGCTCCAGGTCCTGGCTTACTTGGAGATTTACCAGGAGGAGAGTAGTCCTTCTGGCGCCATGGTGACCAGCCCAGTCTTGGTTTCAGGCGCTGCTTGCACAGGGTCCGAACCCGGAGGTTTTCCTGCGACTCCGCCTCTTTTAGCAGATCGGTCCTGTCCCTTGTGAGACTGGTTCGATTTTCTCCTCGAGTCTTTGCATTTTCATTTGGGGAGTTGTGTCCACTCATTTGTCTATTTTCGTCGTTTTAACCAGAATAGGGGGGGGGGGTTGTTTTGAGGCGCTTACCTTTCTGGGTGCCTGTTCCAATTGATGGGAGATATAGAATGCTCCAAATCACATGTGCATTTCTATAGACCATTGCTCCTCGTACCTCTCTGAGGGGGGGGGGGCAAGACTCTGGCTCGTGATCCCCCAGTAGGCTTAGAACTCTGTACTCACTAACACTAATACTAACACACTAAAGGGCTGGGTGGCCGAGTGGACAGCGCTCTAGACTAGTGGACCTAGGGACCGGGGTTTGATCCCCGCACCCGGCGGAGACAGATGGGTAGAGTTTCCTTTACCCTGATGTTCCTGTTCATCTAGCAGTAAATAGGTACCTGGGAGTTAGACAGCTGCTTCAAGCTGCTTCCTGGAGGGGGGGGGTGGAGGGAAAAAAATAGTAGTGTGGGGACTGCCTTGTGAGATTTATATATATTTAATTTATATGAATTTATATGGAATTTATATTTACGTTAATTTATATATTTCGATAGCAATTTGTATGATGTTAAGTCGACTGTATTTCTGCAATAATCTCACAAATCAATCCCTACACATTAGGGGGGTTTATATTAAATTTATATATATGCAGTCACTCAAACTACAGTATTAAACTACATATATTAGTATACATTGAGGAGGTTCCTTATCTTATTGTACAGCAGGCTTAGACCACCAGGTATAACTAGGATGTAGACACCAAATTATCCTTGTGTGAGGCTAGCTTCCATCACCCTAGTAACCGATATACCAAGTCATGCTTCCTCTTCTTGTTCCTGTCAAAAGGCACTAGCTGTAAAGCCGGAATCCTAATATATGACAGCTATATCAGAGAAAACACTGTATATTAGATAATATGGACCAAGGCTTAATTACCTGGGTTGAGTCGATTGTTTGTATTCTAACCGGTTCGCCCAATATCTACCTAACATTAACTGGCCAGAAATGATTAGATAAACAGGTTTTGCAAAGACACTTCCCTTGTGGTTGTTGACAGCGTGTTGATGATGGTAGAACACTTTGATCTCCATAACACTTCGTCCAAGAAAAATTATAGGAGCTGAATTTGCTCCAGCGACTCTGGTCTTAACAAACAATGGCTGACCTCTCCCTACACTGACTGCTGCTGGCTCACTTTGTCCAGATATCAGTAACTGATAGAAGGGTCACATTTACTATTTTGATTCTGATAATTAAGTTAATTCAAATGAGATGTTTTTATGATATTAAAAGTCCAAAAACTAATGTATTTAAGAATAATTCCCAACAGAATAGCTGGTGAATTTATAGTACTATGTGGCAATGATATCCCGTTTTCTATTGACGGAAAATTCCACTACAAGCTACATTTTCTAAGGGTAACTTGTGTATACAACGGCAGCAATATTATCTGCATATTGCATGTAATATTAAATGGTGTCGGAATTTATTGCTGCATATATTCCATGATGTCTTCAGTATTATTAAGTTCTTGTGTGTGTAGTTCAATCTTGAATATAAATCGGTGTATATTCCTGTAAATGTATGATTATATATAGTGACGGGTGAGTGTGTTCATATGTCCATGTATGAAAGTGTGAGCATGCTGGTCACCTACTGCTGGTGGCCTAAACTGCTGAGTTCACACGTGGTGTACCAACCCTGGATTGAAGTTGTGTTAACTTGATATATATTATATTCCAACCCATTATCCGAATAGACGGTACGTTTTAATACTAAATGTAATAAGTGCATTTTCCGACATACATAATTAGTACATAATTGCTGTTACATTTACCGGCTGACCTCCCCATATATTCTCCCGAAACAATGAATTCGTTTTCTCTAATATAACGGGTGTGCTGTTTTCTTAACTTAAATTTTGCATATACTCAAGTCAATTTTGCATATACTTGTATACTCAGCACAAATTTGGCCTTTATAATTTAAGGTACAGGCATACCTCAGAATAAGAGTTTAATCCGTTCCTGGAGACGCCTCGCCTTCCGAAAACTCGCATTCCGAAGTTAATTTCCCCATAAGAAATAAAGGGAAATGAATTAATCCGTTCCTGACTACCCCAAAAACCCCACATCAAACTAAATTTTTATACCTAATTTACCTAATTCATCTAAATAAACCTACAAAACTGTGTTCCAGTTATTACTTACCTTGCTGTCGAGTGCTGTAGGCGTATGGAAGATGGTGAGGAGGGGGGAGGAGGAGAGGAGTTACTGTTTGGAAGGGGAGTCCCCTTCCATAATCACATCACATAACCCCATGCCTTGTAACACTATGGATACCACTTCTCTTTCTAAATTTTTCAAACCAGCCCCTGCTTGCCTTAAACTCTTTCTTATCTGCATCACTCGTTGCAGGGGTATTCTTTAGAAGGTCTTCGTGCAACACCCTGGCTTTCTCACAAATAATGGCCTCCGAAACACTATCACCCCTCAACTCCTTGTCGTGTATCCAAATTAATAACAACTTTTCCACTTCTTCAAGTATTTGTGGTCTTTGTGCCGTTAATGTTCTTACTCCTTTTGCCACTTTAGCACCCATAATCTTATTTTTCTTCTTAAGTATAGTGCATATTGTTGATGTGGCTTTGTTGTACTGCCTACAAAGTTCAACAACACGTGTACCGTTCTCATGCTTCCGAATGATCTCTTGTTTCTCCTCTATTGTCATCCTCACATGAGCTTTCTGGCCTTTATCCTTACCACTGGCTTTCTTGGGACCCATGGTGAGATATATAATAACAAATTGTATAGACAAATCACCAAAAATCCAACAAAACACTGAAAATCCGCGAGAAGAATTGATGTGGGGGTAGTCACTGAGCGCGAGACAATAATAAACTGAGGGGCGGCGGGGCGGAGGGGCGACGATCGCCGAACCACCACGCGCTAGGTCGGCTGTACGCGTATCAACAAACTCGCGTCCAAACTCGCCTCCCGAAGTAACCATCGCCTTCTGAGACAAATTTTTGGAGTAAATACACCTCGCCTTCCGAAAACCTCGCATACAGGGACAATCGCATTCCGAGGTACCACTGTATCATGAAAATTGCCCGCTTTTGAGGGAATTAAGTATGGCAGAAGCACAGTCACTGACATTCAAAGGACAGAAGGTATAAGATAACAATTTAATGGATGATTTAAATCCTCCTAGTTTTTGCTCGTTCCTCAATGAGAACTGATGCCAACGCACTGGCCAATAAACTGAATAATACTGGCCACTAAACAATAAACTGAACCTATCATAAAGAAGAACGACCGCCATTGACTGTCTAGTGCTCTCATAGTCTAACTTTTCTAAAGTATGTTTCTGTGAATAATTCAATTTCTCCCACCCTACCCATCAACATCGGTGTTCCTCAAGGCAGCATACTTGGCCCTCTCCTCTTTCTCATCTACATTAATGACCTTCCAAATGCCTCCCAACACCTCAAACCAACTCTATTTGCTGATGACACAACCTTCATTTACTCCAGTCCTGACCCCCTTGCTCTAAATGTCACAGTGAATACTGAGCTAAATAAAGTCCATCTTTGACTGCCAACAAACTCACCCTCAACATTGACAAAACTTTCTATATTTTGTTTGGCAATAAATCCTCTAATCAAATAAATCTCAGGATAAACAATACCCAAATTTGTAACAAAATAGATGGCAAATTCCCTAGCGTTCTCATTGACCACAAGCTGAATTTCCAGGGACACATTTTAAATATATAAAAAAAAGTTCAAAAACTGTTGGCATTCTTTCTAAGATCAGATATTATGTACCCCGCCCTGCCCTGGTGACTCTATTACTCCCTCAACTATGGTATTTGTGCTTGGGGTTCTACTACCCAAAATCATTTACGTCCTCTAATTACTCAACACAAAGCTGCTATTAGGACAATATCCAACTCTGGCCCCAGATATCACTCGGTACCCCTACTCAAATCTCTGAATATGTTAGAGATTAAGTCACTGCACATTCTCTCATGTGTATTATACATATATAAAATGCTGAACTGTAATGCCAATCCTGACCTCAAAAGCTTCATTGAAGGGTGTAACAGAACCCATAAGCACCACACCAGAAATAAATACAGTTTTGATATTCCAAGAGTACGACTTAATCAAACTAGAAATGCTCTACAAATCAAGAGACCCAGAATGTGGAATGACCTTCCCAACCATGTTAAAGACTACCTCTCTCAACCAGTTTAAGATAAAAACGAAGCACTACCTAATAAATTCCCTGTAACCTACCTTACTCCTCTATTGTCAACCATGTCTGTATTTTTAAACAACGCTGTTTGTCGACCTAATTGTATTTGTGCTGCTTTTTCAGCCATGTTCCCCCCTTTTTTATCTTTATTTTTATTTGTTCTCAACACATTTTATTCTTTATACTCAATTAGTATTAAGTTTTAGTTATTAATGTTTTTTCCTACCCGAAACGCTTTGCGTAATAGTGGCTTTAGGCATTGTATGTACTAGCTCTATCTATAAACTGATCAATTTTTTTAAAATCTCTTGTATGTATGTACCTTACCTGAATAAACATTTATTATTATTTATTTTATTTATAACTGTAAGAAACAATGCTCAAGTCCTGACTAACAGTCAAATATTTATCGATCAACAACGAAGTGAAGCCAAGTGGCCCCCAACATCACTTGTCGTGCTGTCGTCCAATTGAAAAGACTTTTCTGATTTTACATAGATTTACCGTGAGAGACACTAACAATAGTAGCCTTGAAGTGGAAAGGAAATTGGCAGGTTGTTGAAGGTTTGCCTTGATGATATTTTCCAGCCATACTTTAAAAGAAAAGTTAACAGATGTTTGTTTTTTACGTTTCGGCGGGTAGGCTGTTGCACGGATATTTATCAACCCTCTGGATGAATACTTATATCACACAAGCCCTCTGATTATCCCGCACATTTGATGGTGCTACATAGCCTTCCCGGTTTGGTGCCTTCTATTGATAATTACTTACTTCTCGGTTTGGTGCCATCTTTTGATAATTAATTATATGACACAAACTGCACCTATCAGTAGGAAAAAAACTAACCAGTCTCCAAATAGCAGGACGTGATTCGGTTTTTATGGATATTCATTTTCGGGTGTTTGACAAAATTCAATTCTCCAACTTTGTGTTGGAAATATGAAAAGTCCCAGCGTGGTGCATTCAGATAATAAAACAAAATGACCTTTAGGTAGTCAGTCCAGAATGTGTGAATTTTTATACGTAGACATCTTATATATATGAATATTCTCGTGTATATATTTATATATTTATTTATATAAAAGAAGGTACATTGGGTTGATAAAGTAAAAATATTAATATAATAATATAAACATCTTGTTACAATGTACTGTTTCATCTTACATGATATATAAGTGTCATTAGTCTTGTAAATAATGTTCTTATTTTGCTGGAGATACTCTTATTATTTAGTTAAGAATGACATTTACTGTACTGTAATTACCTACTGTGTATTTAGTGTGGTACTTACCAGTTGAAGATTCTAGGAGTCGATGCAAGAGTGTGCAGAGTGAGTTAGCAATTTAGCCTAGCAGCAATTCATACCTGTGATATTGTACAGAATTATATTACTGTACCCGAGTTTACTTGAAAGCCACAAATACTAGTGGCCTTGAAAAAGACGGGAAGCCGGCTGCTTGTTGAAGGTCCCTTCATTTGCCTTGATGATCTGTACTTTAAAAGTTAGCAGAGTTTTGCCATTTACGTGTTTGCCGGGTAGGTAGTTCCATATGTTAATAATCATGTGGGTGAAAAAGCATCTCCTGTTCTCAGGAGATTTCTCCTATATTGTGGCTTTTTATGCTTGAAACTGTTTAATTATATTAAACTGTTTAATAAACCTGTGTATATTAAAATGGTATATATATATGTTTTTTTTTCAATCTTTCTCAAAGAATAAATTTTGAATTTGTATTTCAACCTCCTTAAATACAACTAGGTGAGTACATTCTCTTGTACATGTATTAGCATGACTCTGGCCGTTTATTAACCTGACTGGCCATTTATTAACCTGACTGGCAGTTATATTAATCTGACTCTGGCAATGATATTACCCTGAATCAACATTGGCAAATATATTAGTCAGACTCTGGGTATTAATTACTGTATATCTGTTTATTATTTAGTTATGACCTGGTGCTACCTCACTCAGCTAATTTAGAACTTAAGACATGACATTAAACTTCAACAATATATTTACCTGAGTTTACCTGGTAAATATATTGTTTATAGTCTATTATATCAATATTATATAACTCCCACTAATACCTCTGATGTTAATGATATTCTCCTTTCTCTTAAAGTCAGGTGCCCTGGCTGAGATACAAACTGTAACTTACAAAAAAGCCTCCTGATTTCATGCTACAGCCATTGCATTGCTCTACAACAAATCACTTGAACTCCACACCTTTCCTGATATTAACAAAAAAAAAAGTTAGCCCAATCCCTAAAAGTTGTGATCTTGCTGATGTCAACAATTACAGACCAATATCAATTCAGCCAACCAAAGTTAGTATACAAGCAACTTTACTCGTATGTATGTAAACATAATATGCTCTTTCCAATATGGCTTCAGACCAAAAAAAATTGCCACGAATTAATATGAACTTGATACATGCTGCTCTTGATAAAATTGAGTACCTTGTTGGGTTATTTCCTGACCTATGTAAGGTTTTGACACTGTTAACCACAATAACCACATTCTTAAACTACAATATTATAGTCAGATGTCCTTCCAGCAATACCTTCAATATTACCTTAGTGACAGGCTCCAGTATGTTTATGTGAATGAATTGAATTCTCCCACACTACCCATTAATATTTGTGATCCACATGTCAGTATGTACTTGACCCTCTCCTCTTTCTCATGTCCATTAATGACCTTCCAAATGCCTCTCAACACCTCTAGCCAATTTTATTTGCCAATGACAAAACCTTCATTTTCTCCAGTCCTCATCCTCTTATTCTGAATGACAGTTAATACTGAACTCTATAAAGCCCATCTTTGGTGTTAAGGATTATGTGTCTGCTATGTGGGGTCTAGTATCATGGAGAAGGGTCTGCAATTAGAATTAAGATGTATCTCAAGTATTGGAGATCATAAAGGCCCGGCCCCTAATAAGATATAAACAGTGTTAACTAATTGGCTACAAGACAATGTCAGCCTAGAGGTAGATCACTGATCTCCTACACAGGAAGAATGGATACTCCTTTAAAACTTAACTTATTTATTAAACCCTCTTAACAACCCCCCATATACATTCACACCAATAACAATAATTACTTTACCACACTATCTTACGTTAAAAGCCTTGGTCCACATAAGCAGGATACAAGGTTTTACAATGAGCACAAGCTAGGGTAAAGTCTACTAGGCAAGGGACACTAGCAAGGACTCTAGGTAGCTTACTGGTACTACTGGAGCCCACGTGGTTACACTGGGACCCCCTTAGAGTAACTTAGCAATATAAACACTAGTGATACCTTACCTTGAGGTTACCTTGAGGTGCTTCCGGGGCTTAGTGTCCCCGCGGCCCAGTCGTCGACAGGCCTCCTGGTTGTCGGACTGATCAACCAGGCTGCTCACAGCCTGACGTCCAACCTAATAGTGATCACCTAATTAATTAATACACATTAGAACACACTTATGCCAGAAAACGTGAATACAGCACGGAACTTATCTTGGTAAACTAGACACAGAAATAGGTAAGGGAGAGAAGCAGGAGGAAGGGGAGAGGGTTGTTTACGCCACGACGCCAGCCAGAGAAGGAAGAGCCTCTCCAGTTTCAGCTTCTTCCAGCTGACTCGCTGCCGGCCGACTACTCGGTTAATCATACAGCAGCCCTATATCCAAGTTTACTCAGATCTACTTTACTAATACTTTCTAATCATTTGTAAACATAGTTGATGCCTATTTTATTAATTAATAATCAACCCCAAGCTCAGTCTTTAAATGCTCTGTGAGAAACAAGATTAGTCTTACGTCTGGCAAGGAAGATACGAACAGAGACGCATCGGCAAGCGTCCCAAATAATATAAAGTAGTTTATTTAGCTCAATTTGACCTCTGGTTTCCATTGATGAACCCAGGGTTGTAACATTTGGCTAACTGAATTGTGATGCTATTGTGATTTCTGTGTGTATTGAAGTAAGGGCGAAGTGATAGAATAGCTTGTTAACAGAGCCAGAGTGCATGGGGGAATTGTGTAAAACCCTGGTTTGTGTCTCGGAGAGGCTGCAGGATCTGAACTACAGTACACTGTATAATAAACATTGTTGTCAGACAACACACAGCCCTGCTATTTAAGTCTCTTAACATGCTAAACATACACTCACTCCACACATTCTCCTGTGCAATCTACATGTACAAAATCTTGTTCCTAAATCCTAATGTTGATCTGAAACTTTTTCACTATTTAATTGAACCAATGAGCACCATACCGGAAATAAATATCGCTTATATATCCCCAGAGTAAGACTAAATCTGTGCAAACACTCCATGCAAATAAAAGGGCCCAGTCATTGGAATTTTCTTACTGATAAATTTAACAAGTTTCCAAACCATGCCTAGTTCAAGTAAAATAAAAAAAGTACCTTATTTCATTCTCATAGTTTCCTACCTTGTGCTTCAAACTCACACTGTATCTTTTACAACCCCTAATTGCCTACTTTTTGCCTAATTCTTTATGTAAAAGGAATATTAATCAAAACAGAGCATTATCATTAGTGGTTTTACTGTATTACTTTTACATGGTACAAGCAAACACTCGCTAAGAGAGGTTTATACAGAAATTTAATGAAAGGATATCCTGACTTCATTAGTTATATTACCCTGACTGACATTTATAATTATCAGTCAGAAATCTCAATCTTGACTAAAGGAGGTAGGTTATATTAGCTTGACTTGGGCAATTATTTTAGCCTGACTGGCAATGTTTTTTTTTTTTTTTAAATCCTGGAAAATCACAAATTTTCCTAAATTTTGGGGGTTTCTCCTCCCCCAATTTTGGGGTTGATGAATCATCATATCTAGCTGCTGCATTCCATTTGATGATATTTCAAAGTCTGTTGTTTTGCTATTATCCATTAAATCCACGTCATCAAGATCCTGATTCATGGTCTGTTTAGTACTCGCAGATCCAATGCCATTAGAACCTAGAAAAAAGATAGAATTTATAATACTGTAATAATAATAATAATACTGGAAAAAATATATAATAAATTTATAATTAAAAATTAAAAAATTCCATGTTATAATTCGCTCACATCTATAACAAAAAAATTTACCGCTAGTATCAAGAAGAATGGCTCCATTGTTGAAGCCGGTTGATCAATTATGAGCCAGTACTTTTTGCTCTATAAACAATGGCCAATAATAAGGCCAGTGTTTTCTGCTATGCAAAGTATCTAGTATGGCAAAAACACACTTTCCCAAGGTAGGACTGTATTAAATGTTTGATATGCAGTACCTAGAGTCATGACATAATATTGGACACAGTATTGTTTTCTAACAGGAAGATGAAGTGTAACCTTCAAAAATACCATCACCCAAGATTTTGCTACGAAATGGAAAACGTCATGCTCACCTTTGTACTACGGGTCCATTAAAAAGAAATGGGAAATTTGGAAACATGTCAGATATAAAAGCAGAGAAATTGATATAGCGATGACCAGATTAAGGCTGGGACACACCAAACTAGCAGCACACAGCTCTAAGTACAGAACAGACATCAACGAACTCTGCATCCACTAAATTGTCCTGGTTTCTAGGAACTGTGAGCATGGGTCTGAGGAAAAACTGTCCTTACTCTGAATACCGCAACGTCTGTGCTTATATGAATATATGTCACATACACATATTTTATAGCACACATTTAATTTGTATCTAGTTCTTTATTGTTAACTTACATAATCAAAGAACCTTGTGTGGGAAAAACCTGCTGGGATTGATATAAGAGGAGACTACCAGGGACTTGTACTGAACTAAATTAAAAATTTACTGTCTGCAAATTAATTCAACTAAAATCTCTAGCTAGGGTTGTAAATCCTAGATCCTCTTTTCCTAATGACAAACTGTGGGCTGTAAGGGACAGGTGGGGTGAATGACTATGTTGATAGAAGTTCCAATCCACCTGTAGACAGGGATCTCACATCAGCTTGTATTTTATACAAGGATAAGATTTGATAAATTCAGTTATCTGACTGAACACTGGCTCTGTTTAAATCAGAGATTTAAACATACATAGTCTAACCTAGTACCATAACTTAACAGCCAATATGTACTTATACTATAAACAACAAATTAAATTGTAAAAGTATAATAAATGACCTTAAATGTAGTCTAAATACTGTCAAGTACTAGAAATTATATTCAATTAAATGAACTTATATGATAACTTAAAAATTAACTAAGCAAACAATTGATAACTTAATTTATATATTCAAATATATATGCAGACATATTCAATTTATATGATACAGTTAGCTTGAGTGAATCTCTTCCCACGCTATGGACACTTGTGAGGTTTTTACTTATTGAGGCTGAATTCTTTTCTGACAGAATGGACACTCATGAGGTTCAGTGCTTGGATAAGATTCACAGCTACACTACAATTTTAATAAACTTACTGAAATGTGAGGCTTAGCCTCGCTTTTTAACCAACAGACAGATTTATAGGATATTAAAGTTACACAAGCATACAATTGGCCAATCATACACTAAATAACCTTCAATATACTTCTCTGCCAGTCGGGGTGCCTGTCTGACAAGTTTGCCAGACTGATTAACTCTCTTGTCGAGTTTAGGCACGATATTTTGCTACAGCGTTGCTGTATGATGATCTGGTAGCGTTGCTACGTGATTATCCTGCAGTTGCAGAAGAATGATTCGAGATAAAAGTTTATGAATGAAGGTGGAGGAAACCGTGTCACTGATCTCCACTATACACTCTATTTTATGTGAATGTTCACGGATTTTCCTTGTAGATATTGTCCAGGTACTCCCCCAGTTCTAGAGAGTATTCACTGGCGATAAAAATGTTAGATAAGGTGTCCTTGAGCTGGTAATGTTCGCTAAGGATCAGTCACTTGTTCACTCATTTGTAAACAAACGCGGAGTGCCGCGAGGCATCGTCGTGGGCGCTTCTCGCCCCCCATCGCCCTGCCATGCTCTCTGAGCACGGTAGCCTTCAATGAATATTGATTGATTATTTTTACAGTCTAGACTTATTATTGAAATAAGATGTGATTATAATATAATTAGATATAAGATTTAAAGATTATAAGTAGTATTTGAAAGTACCACTGAATCTTATTAAGGATTCGATTTTTAATCCTACCGGATGTTGAATCAATGTTCCAATAGTTTTTTAATTAAGAAGTCCTTCTAGAAGCTTCTGGATCCTTGAAAGATCATGTACAAAGTCACGTAGGCATCAAAAGGGCCCCTGTTGCGTACGTGTTCATGGTGCCATTGTCATCCAGGACCAAGCTATAATGAATTTTTCATGATTCTAATATGATTTTTGATACGATTTAGATATGATTTTGATATGATTTAGATATGATATAGAAATTATACATTTCTTAGATGATTATTAGATATGGTGGGTAAAAATTTCCCACATCTTCCAGAGGGAGAGAACTGGCACAGAGTCCAATACTTAGGACAATAGTAACCATATGTATTTATTTACTCTCCATTGGATTGATAATACAAGTGCAAATTTTGCTTGCACTTTTGTGCTGCTGTCCGTTGTGGACGATTGTGTCTGTTAGGAGTCTGTGGGTCTTGTGGAGTTAGAGTGTCTTGAGGTCTCTCAGGATCTAACTGCAGCTGGCTCACTGATTCCATGTGGATGAGTTTGTCCAATGTCTTCAGGGAAGTTGTTCCTTTAGACAGGATTTTGACTATTCTCAAAATCCCCTGACTATCTGGATGGACTGAGACAACTTTACCTAATGGCCAGTCAGCCCTAGGGCCATCACTGTCTACCAAGACAATATCGCCAGATTGGAGATTAGATATATTATGTGGGACATTGGCCCCATAGTGATGTTCTCGTAGAGATGTAAGATATTCTTTTGTCCAAACATCATTCCATTTTTGGATTATGCTAGACAGATGTTTATACCCCTGAACCAACTCGCTCTGACCCACATATGAGGGATCTCTGATCTCATCATCCACTAGAGATGGTACTGGAGTCAGAAGTCTTCCATACATTAGGTGGGCAGGACTTAATGGCTCATGTTGAGTAGGATCCTCAGACAAGTAAGTCAACGGCCGGTTATTCACCCTTGATTCTTTTCCGTGATTACTGTCTGGAGTTCTTGAAGATTGATTTTCTGACGGTGTAGAGATTTTCTCAAGGATCTTTTTACAGTTCCTATTAACCGTTCATAAAATCCTCCGTGCCATGGGGCTCTCGGAGGGATAAATTTCCATCTGCAATGACGCTGTTCCAGTGTGGAAGTAACTGCAGGATGGGAACAGATTTCCCGTAGACATGCTTCTCCAGCTACCAAGTTTGCTCCGTTATCTGAAATCATCAGCTTAGGGCATGATCGGCGTGCTGCGAATCTGCGGAAAGCTTGAATAAATGATTGAGCAGTCATATCGGGTGTTACCTCTAGATGTACTGCCCTGGTGGTAGCACAGGTGAACAGACAGATGTATGCCTTGATAGGTTGCTTATCTGCAGTCCCTGTTAGATATATTGCTCCTGTATAATCTACTCCTGACGTTTCGAAAGGTTGTAGATGGACCACTCGTTCCTTTGGCAGGGGTGGTGGCTCTGGATAAGAGCAAGTTCTTGCATCGTACCTTCGGCATATCATGCAATTCTTCAAGATTGATTTGACTGACTGTCTTCCCTGAGGAATCCAGTACTGCTGTCTGATTTGTGTGAGTGTGTCTAACACTCCTCCATGTTTGATGATTTGTTGATGTGTATGCAACACAATCAACCTTGTGATCCAATGATTTTTTGGTAAAAGCCATGGATGCACGGTATCTAGATTGATATCTGCGTGTTTAAGTCTCCCTCCACAACGCAGAATGTTGTGATTTTCTTGGTCTATCCACAGACCGAGATTGTGTTTTAACTTATGCGGAAGATTTTCATAGTTATTCCCATAAGTTTCTCTCTGGGCTTGTCTTACCCAATAGATAAGTGCATCAGGAAAAGTGTATTTTATACCTTTTTTCCTGAGATAATGAAACACGTTCTGTGTTACATTGATTAATTTGATGAGCGAGGAGTAACGAGTACAATCCAAGACTAATATTTGAGCTTGCTGCCTGGTGGTAGTTATGGTTTGTGTCGTAATGACGTGTGGCTTTTGTTCAGGCCAACTACCATTCACTAACCATCGAGGCCCATGAAACCAAATATCTGCCTTTGCAAACTGTTTAAATGTCATACCTCTTGATAAGAGATCAGCTGGATTATCCTTTGTTGGTACATGCAACAATTGAAAGCCTGCGGAAATTTCTTTAATTTCCGAGACGCGATTTTTTACATATGGAGTTGGACAGTTGTCGTTTCGTACCCATTGTAAGACAGCTTCATTGTCAGACCATATAATGACATCTTTGATGTTCATGGTAGACAAGACTTGTTTGATATGTACTGCTAAGCGTGTGCCAGTTAACAGTGCTGTTAGTTCCATCTGAGGCAAAGTTCTCTTTTTTAATGGAGCGACTCTGGCCTTAGAGGTGATAAGATATGATTGATTAGAAGTCACTAAGTAAGCACAAGCTCCAAAAGCTTTGGCTGACGAGTCTGCGAATACATGTAGTGATACTTCTTCATTTTCCTCGACTATGTGTCTCGGAAAGATTATCTTTTCAACTAAAGTTTGTTCTTGAGCCACTTCCATCCAAGCTTTTTGTAACTGGATTGGTAGTGGATCATCCCAACCAACCTTAGCCTTCCATGCTTCTTGCACCAATAAACGCCACTTGATAGTCAAAGGATTTAGTAGACCCAGTGGGTCGAATACTTTGCTAACTTGTGAAAGCAAATCCCTTTTTGTAGTGATGTTGTAATTTACTGGCACAGATTTGATCGATATTGTGTCCGAGATTAAATCCCAATCCATACCTAACACCTTTTGTGATTCTGGTACGTGATATTCAGGGTAATCTCTTGCTATTTGATTATTCAATGTTGCATTATTAGAGGCCCAAGATTGTAGTGGCATGTTGGCACCTTGTAGCTCCTTGTTGGCCTCTTGATATAATTGTAACAGTTCAGTAGTACTGTTAACTGTCCCTTGAAAATTATCTACATATAGATTTTGACTGATTTCAGTCTTACAGGGACTTGATGATTTCTTCAGATGAGTATCTAGAGTTGCTTGCAACAGAAATGGACTGCTTGTCGCGCCGAAAAGAACTGAAGAGAATCTGAAAGTCACTACAGGACTATTGACATCTTCTGGGTTCTCTACCCATAGAAACTTAGTGAAGTCTCTATCTTCTTCCTGCAAGCCAACTCTTAGAAAGGCCTTACTTATATCTGCTGAATACGCATATTTGTTAAGTCTAAACTTCAACAGTATGTCATACAATTTCTGAGTTAGACTTGGACCTGTTTGCAAACAATCATTTAGACTGGTTCCTTGGGGTCCAGATTTAGAGCTACAATTAAAAACTATCCGTAAAGGAGTCGTTTTTGATTCTCTCATTACAGCCATGTGTGGTAAAAAATGGCCTGTTTGCGTATTGTCATGTTTCACGACTTCGATGAATTTATTCTTTAATTGTTGAGCAATAATCTCATGATAGAGTTTTAAATGCTCAGGCCTTTTTCTTAGCTTTGCTAATTGAGATTTAAATTGACTATAAGCCATGTGATAATTGGTAGGTAAGGTTTTATGGTTGATTTTCCATGGTAGCCTTACCCAGTACTGTCCATCATAGTACTGTACAGTTTCTAAGTATTGATTATATGCACAGACATCATCAGGACTTGGTTGTTCAGGAATTATTCCTATGGCATCAAGTTCCCACAATTGAGGTACAGATTCTAATCCATCATCAATCATGTGGGGGATTTTAAGTGGTGACTGTTCTTTGCCTAGTCATGCCACTATTACAGTTTCTGTATGATGTGATTTTTCAGGAGTTGAAGGTTCAAGATCTAGTATAGGTCCTGTCATCAATATGCCTCCTGCTGATTTGAGTATATTCATACCCATAGATTCTTCTGATCCCAGAATGAATCGATGATAGTAGTCAGCTCCAATCAGGATTCCGATATCCCCTATGTAGTCAGAATCAAGTAGAGGATCTGCTAATTGGATTCCTTTTTCTTTTAGGAATTTAATTGTGGCTGTCAGACCAGTCACTTCCATTTCAGTAGGAATTTTATCAACTACTATGGCTTCTACTGTCCTTTGGGATGTACCTAGACAGACATTGAGTTTTACTACTGGAAAGGTTCTACGACCAGAATTAGTAAAAAACCCTGATATGGAGGTAGATACTTGCTTTGAAGATTTAAGTTGTAAATCTTCTGCCATCTTTTTACTGATAAAGGTTTTCTGTGACCCTTGATCAAAAAAGCCTCTAGTTGGAATACAAATTCCTTGATTGCATAGTTCTAGCTGTGCAGTAGGCAATATGGCTGCTGTAACAATTTCTGTATCCAAGTCGTTGACATTGCTCATTACTGTACAGAATTGTACGGCTGTTGTGGTATTATCATCTTTGGGCTTTGCCTGAGATGCAGGTTGATTATTGGAAGTCTGGGATCTGGATTGAGTGTTAATATCACTACAGAGTGCTGTGTGATGTACACTTTTATGACAATATTGGCAGTTTTGCAATGGAGTGTTACACTCACTTGTATCGTGCTTCCGTAGACAACGGATGCACCTGCTTGGAGATTTCAGTCGATCGATTCGACTGGCACGGCCTTCATAAACTGTGCATTGATAAATGGTATGTGCTTCTTGACAGAATAAACATTTTGGGGCACTTGTAGCTCCTTTTGTCTTATCTGTCTTAGGAGCTTGGTTTCCTACAGTTCTGTTAACTGTGGGGGATATAGCATAAGAGCCAACATTATTCTGTTTCCACTTTGCAGAAGAGGAGTTTTGTTGCCTTGATTTTTGACTGCCATTTTGGACATTTTTGTTTTTGTCCGTAGATTCACCTTTGGGGATTTTTTCTTGAGATCTAAGTTTTCCTCGGCTTCGTAATCTTTGTACGTAAGCTCGAAGTCCATCAAAGATTTGGCTTTGTGATAAGATGTTGTTACAAGTATGTAAAACTTGTAGGTAAGTAATTACATGCAAGTAGGTGATACAAGCATGTAACACTTGTACTCCTCCAAGGATTTCCTTAAAGGATGAATTGTATCTGTAATAATGTGTATCTACATTATTCATGATGTGATGAAGCATTTTGCTTTTTCTTTTTTTTTCTCGGCTTTGCCTTTTCTATTAAGTAAGTCTCTTTGAGATGCTTGATTAATTTCAGATTTTCTGAGGCTGCTTTCACTCCAGTGAAAGCATGAGATTAGGTGATCAAGACTATATTCTTGGATTAAGATAGTTATCTTAGATGGATGATAATATTTGTATTGACATTGTCAATGTGTTGTTAGCCTTTCAGATTGTGATGTGAGATTAAGATTGGTCTTAATCCCCAATTGTAGACTATTGTAGCCAAGTGATGATGACATTTGTCTATCACCTGATTTAAATGGTCTTTAGGCTGTAGATTCAAGTGAGTTTTTAGACACTTTGTGTCCTTTTCTTTTCTGTTTCAGCTGCTGGTGGAATACTGTTAGCCATTTTGACCTTTTCCGAGTTTCGGAGATTCCGAGATTTTTCTCTTTTTTCTGATAAATATGTTTGATGTTAATGTATTTTGATAAATGAGCTTTCCTGTCTACTTAGGTAATGATTCCAAAGATCGTCCTTCATTTCCTCCCTGGAATCTGGTTGTAGCAGGTGTTCAATTATCAAAAGTACTGTAATAATTTGATTTGTGACCCGAATGCACGAATGCACCAAGTTGGTAAATCCTGTAATAATTTTTTAAAAATAGTAAATGGCACTATTTTTGCAAAGTTATTACAAAATCTGTTACCATAATAATTGTTAGATAAAATACAGTAGAATGTCTACTGGTTTTACCTGGAATAGGGTTTGATACAGTTGATTATAGTTAGATTGTAATGATATGCTCTTACAGTGATGATAACACTTTTTTAAAGAATATTATGTAATGAGCAGCTCTGAAAATCAGTAGATTAGAGATAATGCTAGATAATACACTTAAATATATATGTAATGTTACCACAATGAGGTAGATAATGGTATTTTATGATTAAGATGCAGTTGTGTCTGTGACACTGATATAATTAAGTACTGTGGTTTCTTAACACAAAACAGTATCAGTTTGTTATGAATGCTTACTAGTTAATGGATATGGTGGCTTAAGCCACTGCAAACTATTTGTTTACTTAGATATATAGCTATGATAAATATTGGCTGATAGCTAGGTTAGGCTAGAATATGTAAGAATTATTCCAATGCAAAATCAAGAAGTTTCTTATGTATTTGGCACTGAAATATTCGATAAACGAATGATCATAAATATCTAGGTATAAAGGACCATTATTATCTAGGTTCGAAGGACCATTAATGTGGGAAAAACCTGCTGGGATTGATATAAGAGGAGACTACCAGGGACTTGTACTGAACTAAATTAAAAATTTACTGTCTGCAAATTAATTCAACTAAAATCTCTAGCTAGGGTTGTAAATCCTAGATCCTCTTTTCCTAATGACAAACTGTGGGCTGTAAGGGACAGGTGGGGTGAATGACTATGTTGATAGAAGTTCCAATCCACCTGTAGACAGGGATCTCACATCAGCTTGTATTTTATACAAGGATAAGATTTGATAAATTCAGTTATCTGACTGAACACTGGCTCTGTTTAAATCAGAGATTTAAACATACATAGTCTAACCTAGTACCATAACTTAACAGCCAATATGTACTTATACTATAAACAACAAATTAAATTGTAAAAGTATAATAAATGACCTTAAATGTAGTCTAAATACTGTCAAGTACTAGAAATTATATTCAATTAAATGAACTTATATGATAACTTAAAAATTAACTAAGCAAACAATTGATAACTTAATTTATATATTCAAATATATATGCAGACATATTCAATTTATATGATACAGTTAGCTTGAGTGAATCTCTTCCCACGCTATGGACACTTGTGAGGTTTTTACTTATTGAGGCTGAATTCTTTTCTGACAGAATGGACACTCATGAGGTTCAGTGCTTGGATAAGATTCACAGCTACACTACAATTTTAATAAACTTACTGAAATGTGAGGCTTAGCCTCGCTTTTTAACCAACAGACAGATTTATAGGATATTAAAGTTACACAAGCATACAATTGGCCAATCATACACTAAATAACCTTCAATATACTTCTCTGCCAGTCGGGGTGCCTGTCTGACAAGTTTGCCAGACTGATTAACTCTCTTGTCGAGTTTAGGCACGATATTTTGCTACAGCGTTGCTGTATGATGATCTGGTAGCGTTGCTACGTGATTATCCTGCAGTTGCAGAAGAATGATTCGAGATAAAAGTTTATGAATGAAGGTGGAGGAAACCGTGTCACTGATCTCCACTATACACTCTATTTTATGTGAATGTTCACGGATTTTCCTTGTAGATATTGTCCAGGTACTCCCCCAGTTCTAGAGAGTATTCACTGGCGATAAAAATGTTAGATAAGGTG
This sequence comes from Procambarus clarkii, assembly GCF_040958095.1. Lineage (NCBI taxonomy): Eukaryota > Metazoa > Arthropoda > Malacostraca > Decapoda > Cambaridae > Procambarus > Procambarus clarkii. Next base: position 3,227,970 of record NC_091157.1, read on the forward strand.
TCCTTGAGCTGGTAATGTTCGCTAAGGATCAGTCACTTGTTCACTCATTTGTAAACAAACGCGGAGTGCCGCGAGGCATCGTCGTGGGCGCTTCTCGCCCCCCATCGCCCTGCCATGCTCTCTGAGCACGGTAGCCTTCAATGAATATTGATTGATTATTTTTACAGTCTAGACTTATTATTGAAATAAGATGTGATTATAATATAATTAGATATAAGATTTAAAGATTATAAGTAGTATTTGAAAGTACCACTGAATCTTATTAAGGATTCGATTTTTAATCCTACCGGATGTTGAATCAATGTTCCAATAGTTTTTTAATTAAGAAGTCCTTCTAGAAGCTTCTGGATCCTTGAAAGATCATGTACAAAGTCACGTAGGCATCAAAAGGGCCCCTGTTGCGTACGTGTTCATGGTGCCATTGTCATCCAGGACCAAGCTATAATGAATTTTTCATGATTCTAATATGATTTTTGATACGATTTAGATATGATTTTGATATGATTTAGATATGATATAGAAATTATACATTTCTTAGATGATTATTAGATATGGTGGGTAAAAATTTCCCACACCTTGCAACATCTACATTCGAGGAAGGATTCCAGAAGCAGTTAACAAATGGCCCACTGCCTTTTGACGAAAGGCGGTGGAGTTTCTGACGGGGGAAGGAAGAGACAATTGCGCATCGCGTCCCGCAGGCGTGGTGCGGCCAGCCTGGGTGGCATAAAAGGCGCGGGAAGTCAGGTCCCGCTCTCACTCCCTCTCCCGACCAGGTCCAAGATTCACGAAGCGGCTCCACGCTCAGCACCACGCCTCATCGACACGTGGGCCAGTACCCTTACCACTTCTACGTTTTGTTTACTGTGTACACGGGATTTCTCAAGCAATCGGACTCCCTCTCCGCTACTATGGTCCCACAACTGATATTCTCCGATCCTTTGGGGCCTTCCACATCCCAGGCCGGTACCGCAGGGGCCCCCTGCCCTACCCAGCAAACCCTAAGGTAAGAGAGTTTCCTGTACAAGTTAGTCAGGACTACCCCCAGTGCTGGCGTGTGTTTGCGCCGTCCCTCGCGGCCCGTTCGTTCCGCTTAGCTAGTTCCCTAGGGCCTTCCGCCTGCTTGCCTCCCTGGGGTTGCTGGCGTTCCTCCAGGTCGGGACTGGTGCGCTGGTTATCTGCGGCGACTTCATGTGGCCTGGTTTCGGTGGTCCTGTGCCCTGGGGCCCGGCCCTATTGCGTGCTCGGTGGACCATTCGTCCCAGGTGTGCCCTCCCCGGTTTGCTGTGCCCCTAGGCTTGCCCTAGGGGCCATGTTTCGCCCGCGCCTGGCCGTGCGTGCGCGGCCAGGCTCCTTCTGTGGTCTGGCATCGCCCTCTGTGGCGACGCCACGCGGCGGTTTCCGGGGTTCTGAGCCCTGGGGCCCACGCCCGGTAGGCGGCGCCCACGTGGCTTTGAGCTCGGTGAAGCACTCGCCCCAAGGATGCCCTTCGTTTCCTTCCCCGTCCCAGGCGTTTTCCCCGGAACCTGGTTTGTTGCGCCCTCTTGGCTTGGCCCTAGGGGCCAGGGTTCGTGATGCACTTGGACGTGCGTGACCGGCCAGGTTCCCTGCGAGCGTCCTGGCGTCACCCTGGTGGCGACGCCTCCTGGCCGGGTTTTTAGTTGTCTTTGTCCCTAGGGCCCGACCCTAGGGGCCCATGCCAAGGACGGCATCACCCACGTGGCATGGAGCTCCAGGAGCGCTTGCCTTGGGCTGTGTTCGCTTCCTTCCTGTCCTTCTCCCTTTTCGCCCTCGGGCAGGAGACGCCCTTGTGGCGGCGGTGCCCCGGTGGGTAGGCCCAACACTTTCTTGTTATTGGCTGACTTGCGTCAGCCGGTGTCGTCCGGCATGTTCTTCTGATGTTTGTCTGGACGGTGATGCCCTGCTTGTTCGTCCCAGTTGTTTGTCCGTCCGGTGTTGCTCGTTTTGTCCGTATCTAGGCGTTTTGCCTGGCTGGGGTAGATCAGCCTGTTCGTTCCTAGACGTTAGTCTGGCTGGTGTAGCACAGCCTGTTTGTCCCTGTAGTTTGTCTGGCTGGTGTAACCCAGCCTGTTCGTCCTAGACGTTTGTCTGGCTGGTGTAGCCCAGCCTGTTCGTCCTAGACGTTTGTCTGGCTGGTGTAGCCCAGCCTGTTCGACCTAGACGTTCGTCTGGCTGGTGTAGCCCAGCCTGTTCGTCCTAGACGTTCGTCTGGCTGGTGTAGCCCAGCCTGTTCGTCCTAGACGTTTGTCTGGCTGGTGTAGCCCAGCCTGTTTGTCCTAGAAGTTTGTCTGGCTGGTGTAGCCCAGCCTGTTTGTCCTAGAAGTTTGTCTGGCTGGTGTTGCCCAGCGTATTCGTCCCTAGACGTCTGTCTGGCTGGTGTAGCCCAGCTTGTTCGTCTAGACGTCTGTCTGGCTGGTGTAGCCCAGCCTGTTCGTCCCTAGACGTTTGGCCGCTTGGTGTAGCCCAGCTTGTTCGTCCCAGTTGTTGTCTGGCCGGAGTAGGCCAGCTTGTTCGCCCCAGACGTTTGTCTGGCTGGTGTAGCCCAGCTCGTTTGCCCAGACGTTTGTCTGGCTGGTGTAGCCCAGCTCGTTTCGCCCCAGACGTTTGTCTGGCTGGTGTAGCCCAGCTCGATTCGCCCCAGACGTTTGTCTGGCTGGTGTAGCCCAGCTCGTTCGTCCCAGACGTTTGTCTGGCTGGTGTAGCCCAGCTCGTTCGCCCCAGACGTTTGTCTGGCTGGTGTAGCCCAGCTCGTTCGCCCAGACGTTTGTCTGGCTGGTGTAGCCCAGCTCGTTCGCCCAGACGTTTGTCTGGCTCGTGTAGCCCAGCTCGTTCGTCCCAGACGTTTGTCTGGCTGGTGTAGCCCAGCTCGTTCGCCCCAGACGTTTGTCTGGCGGGTGTAGCCCAGTTCGTTCGTCCCAGACGTTTGTCTGGCTGGTTTAGCCTGCTTGTTCGTCCCAGTCGTTCGTCTGGCTGTTGAAGCCAGTCTGTTCGTCCCAGTTGTTTGCCTGGCTGGTGTAACCCAGCCTGTTCTTCCCAGTCGTTTGTCTGGCTGTTGAAGCCCAGCGTGTTCGTCCCAGTTGTTTGTCCGGTCGGTGTAGCTCAGCTTGTTTGTCCCAGTCGTTTGCCTGGCTGGTGTAGCCCAGCTTGTTCGTCTCAGCTGTTTGTCTGGCTGGCGCAGCCCTGCTTGCTCGTCACAGACGTTTTGTCTGGCCGGTGGAGCCCGGCTTGTTCGTACACGGATGTTCAGTCTCATCCGGTGTTGGTGTAGCCCGGTGTAGCCCGATCTGTTCGTACCCAGTCGTCTGGGACGGCCGGTGTATCCCGGCTTGCTCGTACCCAGTCGTTTGGGCTGGCCGGTGTATCCCGGTTTGTTCGTCCCCAGGTGTTTGCTGGCCCCGGTGTCCCACGTTATGTTCGCCCCAGCCGTTTGGCCTGGTCGGGGTAGACCGGCCCGTTTGTACCTTGACGTCTCGTCCACTCGGTAGCCGCCTGTTGTTCCTGCACGTACACGTTCCCTCCTGTTTCCCTGTCCTGTCCTCCAGCGCAGGCGCATGCCGTCGGGCGGTCTGTCCGCTTGGGTGGGCTATGTTATGTTATTATCTTTTATTTAAGTTTCTAAATTAATTATTGCATTGTTCAGCTTAGTTATGCCTTGTATTTACTTACTATTCCTCTAGCAGCGTTAATGCAGTGTCCATTGCTGTGGGATACTCAACTAATTTTGTTTCACTTTTGAGAATATTATTGCTAGGCTAGCCATTCTCCCTTGATTAATACTGTTTTAATAACCATTCCATCCCTTGAACATTACAGTTTTACGCTATCCAAACCATACCATGCACATTACTGCTTAACCTACCATCCTATCCCTTGATTAATCCCGCTTTAAGCTACCAAATCTTCCCATGATTACCACTGTTTCTTTTATTTGTTCAGCTTATATGCAAGTACATTATATTACGGTCTTATTCTATTATTAGAATATATTATTCCCCTCCCGTTCTCACTGTTCTGTTCTACTCCTCCAGGGTAGGCGCATGCCGTAGAGCGGTCTGTCGGTTTGGGTGAGCTACGCCATGTTATCATTTATTTAAGTTCCCTAAATTATTTTATTACTTTGTTCAGCTTTCAGTTATGCCTTGTTTTACTTACTATTCCTGTTGCAGCGTTAAGGCAGTGTCCATTACCGTGGGATATGCAAATAATTTTGTTTTCACTTTTGAGACTATTATTGGTTTACTCTAGACCATCTATTCCATGAATAAGTACTGTTTAATTAACCAATCTATCCCATGAACTTTACAATTTTAATCTATCCAAACTATACCATGCATATATTACTGTTCAACCTAACCATCCTATACCTTGTATAGTCCTGCTTTAATCTACCCAATTTATCCATGATTATCACTGTTTACTCTTTTATTTGTTCAGCTTAAATACAAGTATATTATATCTTTTATTTGTTCAGCGTAAATACAAGTATATTATAATACGGTCTTAAGCTATTTACTTGTTCAGTTTCAGTTTGTCTTGTATTTACTCCGCTATTTATTCTCTGTTTCTAGCACTGCTTACGCCTCATGCCTTTCTTACTGTTTTGGCCTCGCTATATGTTATTTATATTATTTAAGTTTCTAAGATTAATTTGTTACATAGTCCAGCTCCAGTTATGCCCGGTATTTACTTAATAACACTGTTGCAGTGTTAAAGCAGTGTACATTTCTAGTGGGATACTCAAATAATTTTGTTTTTACTTTTGAGATTATTATTGTTTGAATTCTTCTATACTATACCACGATTAATACTGTCTTAATATAAACAAACTATACAATGAGTAATACGGTCTTATTATAACCAAACTATACCATGAATATTACTGTTCAATCTATACATGAATATTACTCTCTTAATCTATTTTAACTGCTCAGAGTTTATTACATTGGTTTTATTACGATAGCATTGGCTATGTCCGGTATTCTCAATCACTATGGACACTTAACTTTACCTTGCTTTTGTCTACTTGTGTATGTGACGGTTGCCGGTGCGGCAGCTGGGCCTCCCTGCCTGTTTTCCCCCGTTAGACCTGTCGATGCTTACTTTTTCATTTTCCGCAGTGGCGAGAAGCCGGATCACGCAGCAACTGCAACACGGAAGAGGGCTCGGGCGACGTCGCGTGAGGACAACAGCGCAGTGGGGTGAGGACGCAGCCGGCCTTCGCTTCGCCTCCCCCCCTCGGGGGCCTCCTCGGGCGGCTCTGATGTGCACGGCGACCACACTTCCCAGAAGCCACTGCCGGCAAAGCGGCGGGTGGCACAGCGTCGCAGCCTCCACCTTTTTCGGCCGACGATTGGACGACGCTGCAGGCGCCCATCGCGCAGGCTCGGGGGCCCTCTCATGTCACAAGCCTTCAGGGCATGGGAACCACCGAGGCAGACCCTGCCGCGGCTGCTACAGCCGCCCCTGCCCCCCACCTTCACCGACCGTCGCCCACGGGCCAAGGCCAGGGGGCATAAGTCGAGGCGATGTGCGAGCTCCTCCAGTTTGTCCTCCTTCCTTCCTAGTTTTGTAGCGTAGTTGCTCTGCCTCCCTGAGGTTTCCCTCGCGGCCAGCGGGCACTCGCCCTTCGGGGGGGGGTCCGGCCTGCTGGCCTGCTGGGTGGGGGTGCAGCGCCCGTCCCCAAGTGTTCCGCTGTCCGCAGCTACTACTTTGACTTTACAGACATTCTACTAGTAAGCCCTACCTTGTCAGGTAATTCCTTCCTTGGCGGCTCGGCCTCTGGCCTGGGGTTATTTTCTTCTCCAAATACTTATCAGGCTTCCCCAGTCACTATGTTTTCTGCCGCCTGATTATTCTCCAGCTAGGGTTTCCCTTATGTTATGTTGTTCACTTTGGTGTCCCGTTATACTTAGTATTAGATTTGTTACATTCGCCTCACTGCTAATTCTAGACATTAGGACATTAGGTTTCTGCAGAGTTTGTTACTAGGCTATAAGATTACGTTTTACTACGGGTGTACAATTTAAGATGTTTCGTGTACTTTGCGTTAGCCACGGCTATGTTATACATTTGTTAAGTCCTATTTAAAAGCCTGTTTTACTTCTGCAGAATTATTTATCATGTCAATAAAATTACGCCCCCAAGGCTTGGTGTCTTCCTTCCCCTGATCAGAAAATGGCCCACTGCCTTTTGACGAAAGGCGGTGGAGTTTCTGACGGGGGAAGGAAGAGACAATTGCGCATCGCGTCCCGCAGGCGTGGTGCGGCCAGCCTGGGTGGCATAAAAGGCGCGGGAAGTCAGGTCCCGCTCTCACTCCCTCTCCCGACCAGGTCCAAGATTCACGAAGCGCCCACCCTCCTCCCCCTTTCTGCTGGCTGCCAGTTCTCACGGTTCTGACTACGTCAGTCGTTGTTCCTCACGTTTTCCTCCCGTTTCACTGGGGATGGGTGGGGGGGTGCAGCGCCCGTCCCCAAGTGTTCCGCTGTCCGCAGCTACTACTTTGACTTTACAGACATTCTACTAGTAAGCCCTACCTTGTCAGGTAATTCCTTCCTTGGCGGCTCGGCCTCTGGCCTGGGGTTATTTTCTTCTCCAAATACTTATCAGGCTTCCCCAGTCACTATGTTTTCTGCCGCCTGATTATTCTCCAGCTAGGGTTTCCCTTATGTTATGTTGTTCACTTTGGTGTCCCGTTATACTTAGTATTAGATTTGTTACATTCGCCTCACTGCTAATTCTAGACATTAGGACATTAGGTTTCTGCAGAGTTTGTTACTAGGCTATAAGATTACGTTTTACTACGGGTGTACAATTTAAGATGTTTCGTGTACTTTGCGTTAGCCACGGCTATGTTATACATTTGTTAAGTCCTATTTAAAAGCCTGTTTTACTTCTGCAGAATTATTTATCATGTCAATAAAATTACGCCCCCAAGGCTTGGTGTCTTCCTTCCCCTGATCAGAAACTGCCATTTCTTGTTTCTGGAATTCTTCTTTATGCTGTAGGTAAAGTAGTTAATAGAACTACTGTCTCCTGCTCCTGGGGTTAGTGGTTCGAGACTACTTGTGAAAAGGGTGAATGTGGAGGTCAGTAGTTCGACCTTGGAGGTGGACCTCGATATACACCTAACGAATAGACATGCACAAGCTTCCTGTCCTCAGTGTATATTTTACACACACACACACACACACACACACACACACACACACACACACACACACACACACACACACACACACACACACACACACACACACACGTGAGTGTGTGATTATGCGAGACTGGCTAACATCAGAACAGCCTTCAGGAACCTGTGTAAGGAATCATTCAGAACCTTCTATACCACATATGTAAGACCAATCCTGGAGTATGTGGCCCCAGCATGGAGTCCGTACCTTGTCAAGCACAAGGCGATGCTTGAAAAAGTTCAGAGATATGGCACTAGGCTAGTCCCAGAACTAAGAGGCATGAGCTACGGAGAAAGGCTGCGAGAAAAGCACCTCACGACACTAGAAGGCAGAAGAGTATGGGAGACATGATCACTACCTACAAAATTCTCAGAGGAATTGACAAGGTAGATAAAGATAAACTGTTTAACACGGGTGGTACGCAAACAAGGGGACACAGGTGGAAACTGAGTACCCAAATGAGCCAGAGGGACGTTAGAAAGAACTTTTTCAGTGTCAAAATAGTTAACAGATGTAATGCATTAGGCAGTAATGTGGTGGAGGCTGACTCCATACACAGTTTCAAATGTAGATATGATAGAGTCCAATAGGCTCAGGAATCTGTACATCAGTTGATTGACAGTTGAGAGGCGGGACCAAAGAGCCAGAGCTCAACCCCCCAAGCACAATTAGGTGAGTACACACACACACTCACTCTCTCCCTCTCATAAGGGAGGTGGTGGCCGAGTGGACATGCGCTCTAGACTCGTGGACCTAGGGAGTAAATGTTACTCCTACTGCTATGTAACAAGATTTTGTTGGTACATTTTCATGTAAATTCACAACTCTTCGCGCCGGAAACAAGTCATGAGAGAGCCACACAATAATTTTCGGATCTAACCTTCATTCTTTCTCAATGTGTTATATACAATGAAATGATTATACATTGCTCTGTTGTGAACATTGTATACAGTACCTCAAGATATACATCCCACAACAGTTAACTAGCTCCCAGATACCTAATTAATTCCCTACTCTCTGTAAATGTTAATGTGATGTCACCGAGCAGTAAATAGGTACCTGGAAATTAGACAGTTGCTACGGGTTGCTTCCTGGTGTGTGTGTACTCACCTATTTGTACTCACCTATTTGTGCTTGCGGGGGTTGAGCTTTGGCTCTTTGGTCCCTCCTCTCAACTGTCAATCAACTGGTGTACAGATTCCTGAGCCTACTGGGCTCTATCACATCTACATTTAAAACTGTGTATGGAGTTAGCCTCCACCACATCACTGCCTAATGCATTCCATCCGTTAACTACTCTGACACTGAAAAAGTTCCTTTTAACGTCTCTGTGGCTCATGTGGGTACTCAGTTTCCACCTGTGTCCCCTTGTTCGCGTCCCACCAGTGTTGAATAGTTTATCCTTATTTACCCGGTCGATTGTTTGTGTGTGTGTGTGTGTGTGTGTGTGTGTGTGTGTGTGTGTGTGTGTGTGTGTGTGTGTGTGTGTGTGTGTGTGTGTGTGTGTGTGTGTGTGTGTGTGTGTGTGTGTGTGTGTGTGTGTGTGTGTGAGAGAAAAAAAATTAGTTAGTCAGAAATAGTTGATTGACAGTTGAGAGGCGGGCCGAATGATCAGAGCTCAACCCGCGCCTGCACAACTAGGTGAATACTCTCTCACTCTCTCTCTCTGTCTCTCTCTCTCTCTCTCTCTCTGTCTCTCTCTCTGTCTGTCTGTCTCTCTCTCTCTTTCTCTCTCTCTCTCTCTCTCTCTCTCTCTCTCTCTCTCTCTCTCTCTCTCTCTCTCTCTCTCTCTCTCTCTCTCTCTCTCTCTCTCTCTCTCTCTCTCTCTCTCTCTCTCTCTCTCTCTCTCTCTTTCTCTCTCTCTCACCACTCACATATGTGTTGTATGTGGATGCTGAAGTTCAGTCTCTTGTCTATGTATAGGTCAAGGAACTTTCCATAATCATTATTGCTAATGTTAACATTGTGTATCTGAAGTTGAATTTGGTTTCAGGATTTACTTTCGAACAAAAATAGTAGTCGGTCTTTTTTATGTTTGATGTGAGTTTGTTAGTTTACATCCATGAGTGGACTTTTTAAATCTATTATTTTCATTATTATATAGTGCGTTTGGGTTGGGGTCTGAATAGAGGAAGGTAGCATCGTCAGCACTTATGTTTACACTTATTGGAAGTATCTAAGTATCAACTAAAGTATCTTCACACTTGACTTAAACTTTAGTAGCTATTTTCTGGACCATTCCTCAAGTTTCGGAGGTCAACGAAGATGGAATTCACATGAAATGGCTTATGTTACCATCACTAATAATGTTGTGTTTTCTGTCTAGCTTCAGACACGGTCATGTTACAATTGTGTCTTAGAGAGTTGCGCGCAATTAAGCATGATAGAAATCACTTACAATTAATGCAGGATGGTAGAAAATCACTTACAATTAATGCATCAAGTTTGGAGACTTGAATTGAAATTGAAATTGAAATAAGTTTATTGAGGTAAAATACACACAAATGGATGAGGTAGCTCAAGCTATTCTCACCCCGTTCAGTACATCGTGTTAATACATACATAGACACACACACTTGTACACATTTTAGTGTAACAAGCAAGGCAAATAGTTCTGTCTGATGGGTAGAGGCAACTGCACTTGCAGCTGCACCCGTGTGGCGGTGTAGGAAACCATCAATGTATATGATTTGAGAGAGAGAGAGAATGATCTGTGGACAGAGCATCAATATGGCGTAAGGTATTGGGCTTTGCCTCAAGATGAAGCATAATAAAGAACCCGAATATCAGGAGAAAAAATTACATTAAAAACTGTCCACATGATACATATATATAATCACGTTTTAAACATTTTAATTGTATTATTTGCATATATATATATAATTAGGAAGTAATGTTTATCTGGGAAAGTTGTCAGCTTTTATGAACTAATAGCTAGTGCGGCTTGTATACTGGGTACATCCGGTCTCTTACCCTCGACTGCGGCGGTAACTTTATGGTCAGGAAGCCACAAATATTTACAGTTCAAGTTCAAGTATGTTTATTGAGACAAGAAAAAAATACATCTCAAAGGGATAGAGTAACTTAGGCTATTTCTACCCCCTCTACTTCAAGTCCCTCAAGGGGCGCACAAATTCAGTAAGTACAAATAGACAATTAACATTACAAGAATCCCATTTAACATTGCAGGTTAATATAGTAAGTACAGCATACAATTGTTACACTCTTGGGGCAAAATTTTTGTAGCTCCTAAGTATACTGTCTATCATACCATTATCACACATACAAACAATTTGATGTGGTACATTACTTATTTCCTTATTTCTATAGTTATCAATAAGTTGACACTCTAATACATAATGTTCTAAGGTGTGGGCGTGCGGCATACTACATAATTTACACTCCTTATCTTTTTCACTGACATCAACTCCGTATTGCCAGATATATTTGTATCCTAATCTTAATCTCATGTAAATTGAATCCTTCCAAGTTGACTTTCCTTTATCATATATAAATAAAATAAAATAAATTCTTGTATATGCATAAATAAATAAATAAATAACCATGTAATCTATGTTCTGCTCCACTACTCACTGGTTGAGTATGGGGTGCATAATAAATTAGCCTCCTTCGGCGGTGCCTTGTTTCTAAATTTATTTATTTATTTATTTATTTATTTATTTATTTATTTATTTATTTATTTATTTATTTATTTATTTATTTATTTATTTATGCATATACAAGAAGGTACATTGGGAATGTGAGGATACATAATATGGTAATTACAATCTTGTAAAGCCACTAGTACGCGCAACGTTTCGGGCAGGTAAATGTGTTTTCTGACCAGGGGGAGAAAGATACTGGCAGTATGGGGCGTTAAAGTTTATTGAAGATTAAATTCTGCAGAACATGTAAATATATAAAGTTCAAATATAAAGTAAGTAATTATATAAAGTTTATATTAAACACGGTTTATATTATAGACTTATAACAAAGTTGATATTATTAAACTTAATATTGAACATGTAAATATATAAAGTTTAATATATAATTTAAGGAATATATAACGTTTATATTAAAATATATAAAGTAAATATATAAAGTAAGAATTAACAGTAACAATTCCAAGTCCGAGGACTAGATTTAACTTAAAAGGTACACCCGTAGTAAGTATGAGACCTTAGCCTATAGTGACATGGAAACTAATTCTGCAGAAACCTAAAGGTTAACTGGTACTAGAATTAAGGCCGAGTGCGAATGTGTAGTAATTATATAACACTAGGATATAACAGGCAGGACACAAAGAATAACTAATAAGTGAGAGACCACATAACACGTAATGTACCCGGCCAAGAGGCCGTAAAAGACCTAATGGATAAGGAGAAGGGGGTGTGACTACAAGTAGGGCTTACTAGCACCTAGACTGGGCAAAGTATTAGCTGCGGACAGCGGGACACTTGGGGACCGGCGCTGCACCCCCACCGCAGGCCAGCGGCACGGACCCCCCCCCCCCCCGAAGGGCGAGTGCCAGCTGGCCGCGTGAGGCACTCAAAGTAGCAGGGGCCGGATTCAGGAAGGTACTTACGAAGGTTTTTCCTCTTAGCTAAGAGCGAATTCCTTCTTAGCGCCTTCGTGGCGGCTAGGTCCGTATTCAAGTAGGTACCCTAAGTGGAAAAACCTTCGTAAGTTCATTCCGGGATTTAAGTGTGGTTTCGACCACTCGTAGCTTTACGTAAACTGGATATAAGTCATTTTTTCTCTACTACTTAACACTGGGATCGATTTATGATATTGGAACATGACCAAAACATTATAGCTGGTGAATCTAGTGAAGAGGAATCCTTCGTGTTAGTTATATATGCATTCTCTGCTTGAAACTTGAAGTAAATATGTGTTTGATGATAGTAGAATTAGTTTTATAATAGCAAGATATTATACCAGTAGTTATTAAGTAAATAAACACTGGTGAACATGAAATATGAGAGAAGGTGATGAGCCCTGCCTGATGGGATCATTTACTATCACCAAATGCCCCTGTTCACCTAGTAGTAAGGGTGTACCTTAGCTATACATACCCATTTCTAATTTATTTAGTTTGGTTTTATTTTGAAATTAAATCTGGGTGAGACATAAAATAAAAATATGCTGCACAAATGATGTTAGGTAAGGAGAAGGGTAAAAATGTCACAAACTTTATTCATTGAATATTTAAAGCTATAATTATGACTATATACTGTAGATTATTAAAAAAGAGAGAGGGAAGTAGGGGTCCAAAACCTCTTCCTGTTATACAATTTGGGTGTGGAACAAGTAATTATCAAAAGAAGGCACCATGCCGGGAAGGCTATGTAGCAGTAAGGCAGTGAGGTGAGGCAGCTACTTATTTGAGAAATGCTTATTTTATTTACCTTATAAGCTGAGGCAACTTATTTTATTTGAGGAATACTCAGCTGATTCCTCTACATTTAGCATGGAACAAATTTGTGTCCAAGACCTCTTCCTGTTACTCAATTTGGCTGTGTGTAACCAAACTAGAAGTGCTCTACAAATCAAGGGACCCAGAATGTGGAATGACCTCACGAATCATGTCAAAGGCTGTACCTCTCTCAACCAGTTTAAGAGTTAAACCAAGTACTGCCTAATTAACTCCATGTAACCTAACTTACCTCCTAAATGTCAACCCATGTCTTGCTATTTTTTAAACAACGCTGTTCACCAACATGTGCAATTGCTGAGTTATGCTATGCTAACCCCCCTTTTTGTATTTTTTATTCCTTCTTTCAACACAATTTATACCTAATCCCGATTACTAAGTTTTAGTCTGTGTTTTTTCCCCCACACCTTGCCCGAAATGCTATGAGTATTAGTGGCTTTAGGTATTGTATGTACTAGCTCTGTCTATAAATCCAACATTATGTTTGTAAATCAACTGTATGTACTTTTCCTGAATAAAATGTATTTATTATTTATTTTTTAATCAGTAAGTATTAAAAGAAGGCACCAAGCTGGGAAGGCTATGTAGCACCATTGTGTGTAACAATAAACCAAATTTTTTTTAACAAATAATGCACCTGTATGGTAAAACAAATCCTGTCAGCTGTAAAAATATTGATGCAGTTATTTAAATGAAAAATATAATGAAAGAAATATTACTGGTTTATTTTTATCCTATCTTTTTGTACTGTACAGTATATCCAAGGAAGTGAAAAATTGAGACATAATACACAATTTAATGAATGATTAGCATGGATTAGCAGTTCAAAAGAAATATGACTTGTATTACATATCAACATGAGATCTTAATGATCCATGGTCAACATGATTTAATAAGGATAATACAGTACTGTATTTGTAATAATACAAACTATAATTTAAAATTTTTATTACTGATTTTTTTTATTAAGAAGATTAGGTATACACAGCAATGTGCTGCTACCCTATTCTATATGGAATATTACACAGTGTAGATAAAAAACTAGCTATAAGTTTATCTAATACTCCCATCTCACAGGATGGTTAGACATACTGTACATGGAATCAATTTAGAAAATACCAGCCTCAATACAAAAAACAAATCAACTCTGACTAAACAACTCTAAGCAATTTTCACAAGAGGTAAGCACTGAATCATGGAAACATTATATTATAATTACTCTTACCAGTTTCTACAAAACTCCTCTCAAACAATGTATTTTTAAACATGTTTAGGTATACACAGCAATGTGCTGCTTCCCTATTCTGTCTAAAGGACCACACAGTGTAGATCAAAAACCAGCTACAAGCTCACCTCACAGGATGGCCAGTCATACATGGAATTAGGAGAGAACAAAATACTTAATGCTGATCTATTAGCCTCCACTGGCAAAATCTGGGTGCAGCACAAGAATATCTTCCAATATTCCTGAGTGTATGAAGTAATTACAGAGCTCAAAATACCTCATACCATTTGGTATGAAGTCACTGATAACAGGACAATCACAGATATAGTGTTGGAGAGTATGTTCTCTCAAGTAGGACTGAAAACAGATGTTTTTTCCACCAAGAGGGCTATAAACCCATGGAACCGCCTACCCGCTGAAGCCGTAAATGCCAAATTCCAGCTAAAAAATATAATTAAGACAATTGGCGGGCCCTTCAACAAGCCGCCGGCTTTCTGTCCTCTTCGAGGTCACTAGATAGTTAGTGGCCCTTGGGTAAATTCAGTAAATATATACAATAATTGTCAGCGCATCTTCCGAGCAACAAGGACAGCTACACAGTATCTCTTAGAATTACGTAGGTAAACAACAAATGTAACATATTTGTTTACTACAATGTCGGTGCTGGCTGTAGAAGTTGAAAAAACATTGTTTTACTTCGAAATATACTAATTTTATAAGAAAATTCGACGTAAATAGGAGGCAGTAGAGCTGCGATAAGCCAGCGCTAAATCTTCAATATGAAGAATGTTGCTGCTCTCTGATTGGCCAAACGAAACACAGTAGTGACCTCTATCGGCACGCAGGTGAACCAACAATTTTTCTTCCTAAGTATACCTTATTGAATAGCACCTAAGCATCTTCTTAGGGCGCACTTAGGAACCTTCGTAGCAAACCCACTTACGAAGAAATACACAGAGCTTCCTGAATCTAGGTCCAGAGCAACAACGTCCCGTCTGACGTAGGATGTGAGCATTACTCTTCCGCCTGCCGTCTGCCATTATTTCTGATGTGGCGAGCCCGTCCCGAGACAGCTGGGTGCGGAGCGTAGTCATCTGAAGTCAAGCCTAGCGCCGAGAGGGCAGCGTGTAGGATCCTGGAGAAATCTCGCCTGGTGACAGGAGCGCTTGTAGGATCCGAAGAGTGTTGATTCCTGACCATGTAAGCGATACCTGGTCCAGTTGGAGCGTGCGTCGATTTTTTGTCGCGTAGCTCACCTCCCCCGGGCTGAAAGATATAAGGCAGTAAGGGTGGGCAGAAGCGGCGTGCAGTGTTATCGTGACAGGCAAGAGCACAGACGAGAGGGAAACCCTAGCTGAATCAATACGGAGACGAAAAACGGGGGAGGGAGCCCGGCAGCAGGAATTAAGAGAATCCTTAATTAACAATCCTGGATGAATAAAGAGCTTTCCGGATAATTATACTGTAGCAATGAAGGGGGCTAACAATTCTAATTCTTCCAGCAAACGGAAGGGGGAAGTACCTTTGCTAAGAGCAAAGGTGGGAGAAAACCAGTAGGAGAACAGCAAGGAAGCACAAAGCAACTATAACAGGGTAATACGAAACACTATAAATCTTGAATATAAACAATACATATACCAAGAACGGGTATAACAACTAAGCAACATATACATAAACAATAAAATGGAATAAGAACCAATTCTTAAAGCCAAATCTATAACATGCTTGTGTCCTAAGCGGATGTAGAATGTGAGTGGGGAACATTACCCTTGGTCTCTATCCCATCTCTGCCTCCAGACGGGTGATTGGGCTGGATAGAAGCCAAGGAGTCTGCCTTAAGTGGCCGCTGAGTGTAGTCTTGTGTTGTCCATGAGCGTCTGCGAGCCGCAGCTAGTACGCCGTGAACTTCGGCAACATCTTTAGAACAGGAGCAAAGTGAAATCGACGGCAGGGAGCTGCCATTCAGTAACTGTAATAAGGATAATAATAAGAATACAATGTCGTAAATAATCGTACAATGAAGAATACAATGTAATATCGTAAATAACCGATGACGGCAAGTGCCGCAGAATGGAAGAAATTAAGAAAGCAACGCCAAACCATAATAACAATTTATATTTTAATAAAATAATACTGGAATGACAGTAACGATACGGAATAATATTAATACTACCATATAGCCCAGCAAATAAAGGGAAGATATAGTATTAACGTAGGCCCTGGGCGGCTGCATATCCCGGCACCGCTGCGTGCGTTGAATGGTGATCAGAGGAATATCCGGCTCGGATATATAAGGCTGCGAAAAAAGGGGGACAGAAGAAGCCGGCGTTGTGCGCCAAGCGGGCAGAGCGCAGGGGAAGGAATAGCGGTTGGAGGTAAGGCCCCTAACCTAAAGATGAGGTAAAATTAAATAGAATACTATTACGTAGTAGGAAACAACCATGGCGAAGGAACAAGAAGAGTAAAATAGCCCAGAAGGCCGGATGGCCAAAGAACGTTAGCGACCGTATGGCCAACAGCATGCTGGCTGCTGCTGGCCAACAACATGCTGTCTGCTGCTGGCCAACAACATGCTGTCTGCTGCTGGCCAACAACATGCTGGCCGTCATCATGCTAACTGACTGGCTTGAGCTTGCCGAAGGAAGGCCGAATGGCCAGTTTTTGCATGACACCGTGCGCGGCCATGCTAAACTCGGTAGCATTCCAACAGTATCTTAATGTACTGTCGATACGAAGAAGAGGGTGGTCAAATATAATGCGCGATATTTAGAATATACAAAGAAAAAAATCCCCGCTTGCGATCAAGCAGTGACCATTTCAAACTCTAACTGTATCTTGTGCTACCCACTCCGTCAACTCAAATTTTGCTATAATGCATGTACATTGTTATGTACTCTCGCAACCCAATGTACCTTCTTGTATATAAATAAATAGGTGAAGGACGAGTTTGTATTTATTACTGAATAATTCTTAAGTGTGTTACTACTATCCACTATTGCCATTCTTTTTATCATTTCTTCATCTTCATTTCCTCTTATTAATGTTATATATACATGTACACATAATCATACATACATGTACATATATATACATATGCGGTAAATCCAGAGAAATGAAATATGGAATTTTCCGCATACAAATGATTATTGTTTCGTGATGGTCAATTGCATATATACATATACATACATATACATTCACATACATATTCAATCACCCACACAAATACACACATCAATAATCTTTGTATCACAAGTGATTCAACAAGAGGCTCACAAGTCACTATACTAGGCACTTTACATCTATGGTGAGTCGTCCAATTACTAGTCTTGCTCTACACCCACCCAACTGGGCGGCAGCTTTACAGTCATGTGCTCCACACCCACCCAACTGGGCGGCAGCTTAACAGTCATGTGCTCCACACCCACCCAACTGGGCGGCAGCTTAACAGTCATGTGCTCCACACCCATCCAACTGGGCGGCAGCTTAACAGTCATGTGCTCCACACCCATCCAACTGGGCGGCAGCTTTACAGTCATGTGCTCCACACCCACCCAACTGGGCGGCAGCTTAACAGTCATGTGCTCCACACCCACCCAACTGGGCGGCAGCTTAACAGTCATGTGCTCCACACCCACCCAACTGGGCGGCAGCTTTACAGTCATGTGCTCCACACCCACCCAACTGGGCGGCAGCTTAACAGTCATGTGCTCCACACCCACCCAACTGGGCGGCAGCTTTACAGTCATGTGCTCCACACCCATCCAACTGGGCGGCAGCTTAACAGTCATGTGCTCCACACCCATCCAACTGGGCGGCAGCTTTACAGTCATGTGCTCCACACCCACCCAACTGGGCGGCAGCTTAACAGTCATGTGCTCCACACCCACCCAACTGGGCGGCAGCTTAACAGTCATGTGCTCCACACCCACCCAACTGGGCGGCAGCTTTACAGTCATGTGCTCCACACCCACCCAACTGGGCGGCAGCTTAACAGTCATGTGCTCCACACCCACCCAACTGGGCGGCAGCTTTACAGTCATGTGCTCCACACCCATCCAACTGGGCGGCAGCTTAACAGTCATGTGCTCCACACCCATCCAACTGGGCGGCAGCTTTACAGTCATGTGCTCCACACCCACCCAACTGGGCGGCAGCTTAACAGTCATGTGCTCCACACCCACCCAACTGGGCGGCAGCTTAACAGTCATGTGCTCCACACCCACCCAACTGGGCGGCAGCTTTACAGTCATGTGCTCCACACCCACCCAACTGGGCGGCAGCTTAACAGTCATGTGCTCCACACCCACCCAACTGGGCGGCAGCTTTACAGTCATGTGCTCCACACCCACCCAACTGGGCGGCAGCTTAACAGTCATGTGCTCCACACCCACCCAACTGGGCGGCAGCTTTACAGTCATGTGGTCCACACCCACCCAACTGGGCGGCAGCTTAACAGTCATGTGCTCCAAACCCACCCAACTGGGCGGCAGCTTAACAGTCATGTGCTCCACACCCACCCAACTGGGCGGCAGCTTTACAGTCATGTGCTCCACACCCACCCAACTGGGCGGCAGCTTAACAGTCATGTGCTCCACACCCACCCAACTGGGCGGTAGCTTAACAGTCATGTGCTCCACACCCACCCAACTGGGCGGCAGCTTAACAGTCATGTGCTCCACACCCACCCAACTGGGCGGCAGCTTTATAGTCATGTACTCCACACCCACCCAACTGGGCGGCAGCTTAACAGTCATGTGCTCCACACCCACCCAACTGGGCGGCAGCTTAACAGTCATGTGCTCCACACCCACCCAAATGGGCGGCAGCTTTACAGTCATGTGCTCCACACCCACCCAACTGGGCGGCAGCTTAAGTCATGTGCTCCACACCCACCCAACTGGGCGGCAGCTTTACAGTCATGTGCTCCACACCCAACCAACTGGGAGGCAGCTTAACAGTCATGTGCTCCACACCCACCCAACTGGGCGACGGCTTTACAATCATTTGCATGAATTACTTACAGTAAGCAAATTTTAGATACTTCACTAAGATTTCGGGCAGCACATCATTATAAATGAAGTACTTACACTTTTCTTGGACACCAATGATGGTGTTATCTCTGAATTCCGAGATTTTTTTTAAATTCCAGTACTGTATATAATGACGCAAAGTGTGCGAATAGTTCTGCAATAGTGATCCTATCCTACGTCATAATTTACATACATACTCCCTTATCTATCCATATCTCAACTATGGTATTTGTGCTTGGGGCTCTACTACCCAAAATCACTTACGTCCTCTAATTACTCAACACAAAGCTGCTATTAGGACAATATCCAATTCTGGCCCCAGACATCACTCGGTACCCCTACTTAAATCTCTGAATATGTTAGACATTAAGTCACTGCACATTCTCTCATGTGTATTATACATATATAAAACGCTAAACTATAATGCCAATCCTGATCTCAAAAGCTTCATAGAAGGTTGTATCAGAACCCATGAGCATCACACCAGAAATAAATACAGTTTTGATATTCCTAGAGTACGACTTAATCAAACTAGAAATGCTCTGCAAATCAAGGGGCCCAGAATGTGGAATGACCTTCCCAACCATGTTAAAGACTGTACCTCTCTCAACCAGTTTAAGTTAAAAGCGAAGCTATACCTAATAAATTCCCTGTAACCTACCTTACCCTTCTATTGTCAACCAATGTCTGTTTTTTTCTTTAAAGAGTGCTGTTTGTCGACATAATTGTATTTGTGCTGCTTTTTCATCTATGTTTTCATTTCTTGTTTTCATTCTACTCATTATGCTCAATTAGTATTAAGCTTGTCATTTAAGTTTATCATGCCCGAAACGCTTTGCGTAATAGTGGCTTTAGGCATTGTATGTACTAGCTATACCTATAAGTCAAACAATCCTTGTAAATATTTATTGTATGTATGTACCTTACCTAAATAAAATTGTATTGTATTGTATTGTATTGTACATATCTACTTCTGTTTTGTGTATTAAAATTACTACATTTTTATGTTAATTTATTTCTGTAAATGATGATGATGATAAATTTCAATAAATGTAAGTAAGAACATAAGAACGGAAACTGGTCGCGTATATGGAAATGGTTGGGTACATTTCCTTTCACCTACCTAATGCGAATATTCATGTGTCCAGACACTGGCGATGGTGTGGTATTGCCTATTTATTTGACCATATCTTTGCTTTCATTTAAGATATGTTTTCCTTGAAATGTATTTACATTATCGTCTACATCTGTCTTTATTCTGAAATAAAAACCTTTGACGTTACTTTGCATATATGTACATTAATTATAAAATTGATTGGCTTGTGTGCAGGCCTTCACACTCCCTGAGCGAGCCATCAAGTAACTATAAAAAGGCATATATCTTCACTTTCACTTCAGTTATATTTATACCAAAGTATTAACATGCAGCTTATATGTCTTTCTGATGACATAAAAAACTTCGTTTTTTACAATATATAGATTCAATTAACATTGATTTTCAAAAGGTCATAGTTCCCATCGAAAGGGAGAGCGTCGGCCAAGAAGCCTTGTTTAAAATATGAATATTTTTCCTCTCTAATAATGTATAATCTCTGTGATGCATTAACACAAACTATTTTATATCTGCCTTTCTGATAACATATATAAATATAATCTTTATTTGTGAATATTTGTTAATTAAGCAATATATCAGAGAGCGTGTAGGGTTCGGTGTTCTATGAACGAAAAGGACTGGAGTAGTTTAAATAGCGAACGCATACCAACGAATAACGCTAGTATCTATATAACAAATTTATTGTCATGTGGAATTGATTTAACTTCCAGACACTTTTTTTAATAAATATTAAATATTTTGTGGCTGTTTATGAAAAATATTATTATAAATACACATTCTACTTGTTAATATTACCAATTAAATTTGCGACAATTTGAGCCATGAAATACGACGACTGGATCACTGTGTACAGGAGGCTGATATGGCAGCAAACACTCTCCAGGCGACCATATATCTTGGATAAGTCGCTCCACACAATTGTCGCTTGGACCGTCGACTTCCTATGGCGTCACCTCTCACATATTTACGTCTCATTTCGTTATGAAATTAGATTATTTCAGAGTAAAAATAGGTTTGATCATGTTCTACGTGTAGCACCAACATTATAGTAAGTAAATATACCATATTTCTTCATTACTTACGTAATGCTAGGACGATTTGGGTAGTTTTGGGCCGATTTGGGTCGATTTGGGTCGAACACTATCTCCTTCAATGCTTCCGACATTATAAGTGCCAGAGTAAATCTCAAACAGGTACTTATTTCACTTAAAATACCCTTTACCATCGAGCATATATTAGGAGGCGGTGACTGTTATAAATAATAGTGTGTGGGGCTTCTATGGGGTACTGGTACTATTAAGGGGTAAGGGTAGTTAGAAGACAGAGTATCAAATATGGGAGAACTAAAAGGCCCGGGGCCGGATTCAGGAAGGTACTTACGAAGGTTTTTCCTCTTAGCTAAGAACGAATTCCTTCTTAGCGCCTTCGTGGCGGCTAGGTCCGTATTCAAAGAGCTACCCTAAGTGGAAAAACCTTCGTAAGTTCATTCCGGGATTTAAGTGTGGTTTCGACCACTCGTAGCTTTACGTAAACTGGATATAAGTCATTTTTTCTCTACTACATAACACTGGGATCGATTTATGATATTGGAACATGACCAAAATATTATAGCTGGTGAATCTAGTGAAGAGAAGTCCTTCGTGTTAGTTATATATGCATTCTCTGCTTGAAACTTGAAGTAAATATGTGTTTGATGATAGTAGAATTAGTTTTATAATAGCAAGATATTATACCAGTAGTTATTAAGTAAATAAACACTGGTGAACATGAAATATGAGAGAAGGTGATGAGCCCTGCCTGATGGGATCATTTACTATCACCAAATGCCCCTGTTCACCTAGTAGTAAGGGTGTACCTTAGCTATACATACCCATTTCTAATTTATTTAGTTTGGTTTTATTTTGAAATTAAATCTGGGTGAGACATAAAATAAAAATATGCTGCACAAATGATGTTAGGTAAGGAAAAGGGTAAAAATGTCAAAAACTTTATTCATTGAATACTTAAAGCTATAATTATGACTATATAGATTATTAAAAAAGAGAGAGGGAAGTAGGGGTCCAAGACCTCTTCCTGTTATACAATTTGGGTGTGGAACAAGTAATTATCAAAAGAAGGCACCATGCCGGGAAGGCTATGTAGCAGTAAGGCAGTGAGGTGAGGCAGCTACTTATTTGAGAAATGCTTATTTTATTTACCTTACAAGCTGAGGCAACTTATTTTATTTGAGGAATACTCAGCTGATTCCTCTACATTTAGCATGGAACAAATTTGTGTCCAAGACCTCTTCCTGTTACTCAGTTTGGCTGTGTGTAACCAAACTAGAAGTGCTCTACAAATCAAGGGACCCAGAATGTGGAATGACCTCCCGAATCATGTCAAAGGCTGTACCTCTCTCAACCAGTTTAAGAGTTAAACCAAGTACTGCCTAATTAACTCCATGTAACCTAACTTACCTCCTGAATGTCAACCCATGTCTTGCTATTTTTTAAATAACGCTGTTCACCAACATGTGCAATTGCTGATTTATGCTATGTTAACCCCCTTTTTGTATTTTTTATTCCTTCTTTCAACACAATTTATACCTAATCCCGATTACTATTAAGTTTTAGTCTGTGTTTTTTTCCCCCCACACCTTGCCCGAAATGCTATGAGTATTAGTGGCTTTAGGTATTGTATGTACTAGCTCTGCCTATAAATCCAACATTATGTTTGTAAATCAACTGTATGTACTTTTCCTGAATAAAATGTATTTATTATTTATTTTTTAATCAGTAAGTATTAAAAGAAGGCACCAAGCTGGGAAGGCTATGTAGCACCATTGTGTGTAACAATAAACCAAATTTTTTTTAACAAATAATGCACCTGTATGGGAAAACAAATCCTGTCAGCTGTAAAAATATTGATGCAGTTATTTAAATGAAAAATATAATGCAAGAAATATTACTGGTTTATTTTTATCCTATCTTTTTGTACTGTACAGTATATCCAAGGAAGTGAAAAATTGAGACATAATGCACAATTTAATGAATGATTAGCATGGATTAGCAGTTCAAAAGAAATATGACTTGTATTACATATCAACATGAGATCTTAATGATCCATGGTCAACATGATTTAATAAGGATAATACAGTACTGTATTTGTAATAATACAAACTATAATTTAAAATCTTTATTACTGATTTTTTTATTAAGAAGATTAGGTATACACAGCAATGTGCTGCTACCCTATTCTATATGGAGTATTACACAGTGTAGATAAAAAACTAGCTATAAGTTTATCTAATACTCCCATCTCACAGGATGGTTAGACATACTGTACATGGAATCAATTTAGAAAATACCAGCCTCAATACAAAAAACAAATCAACTCTGACTAAACAACTCTAAGCAATTTTCACAAGAGGTAAGCACTGAATCATGGAAACATTATATAATTACTCTTACCAGTTTCTACAAAACTCCTCTCAAACAATGTATTTTTAAACATGTTTAGGTATACACAGCAATGTGCTGCTTCCCTATTCTGTATAAAGGACCACACAGTGTAGATCAAAAACCAGCTACAAGCTCACCCAACATCCTCACCTCACAGGATGGCCAGTCATACATGGAATTAGGAGAGAACAAAATACTTAATGCTGATCTATTAGCCTCCACTGGCAAAATCTGGGTGCAGCACAAGAATATCTTCCAATATTCCTGAGTGTATGAAGTAATTACAGAGCTCAAAATACCTTATACCATTTGGTATGAAGTCATTGATAACAGGACAATCACAGATATAGTGTTGGAGAGTATGTTCTCTCAAGTAGGAGTGAAAACAGATGTTTTTTTTCCACCAAGAGGGCTATAAACCCATGGAACCGCCTACCCGCTGAAGCCGTAAATGCCAAATTCCAGCTAAAAAATATCATTAAGACAATTGGCGGGCCCTTTAACAAGCCGCCGGCTTTCTGTCCTCTTCGAGGTCACTAGATAGTTAGTGGCCCTTGGGTAAATTCAGTAAATATATACAATAATTGTCAGCGCATCTTCCGAGCAACAAGGACAGCTACACAGTATCTCTTAGAATTACGTAGGTAAACAACAAATGTAACATATTTGTTTACTACAATGTCGGTGCTGGCTGTAGAAGTTGAAAAAACATTGTTTTACTTCGAAATATACTAATTTTATAAGAAAATTCGACGTAAATAGGAGGCAGTAGAGCTGCGATAAGCCAGCGCTAAATCTTCAATATGAAGAATGTTGCTGCTCTCTGATTGGCCAAACGAAACACAGTAGTGACCTCTATCGGCACGCAGGTGAACCAACAATTTTCTTCCTAAGTATACCTTATTGAATCGCACCTAAGCATCTTCTTAGGGCGCACTTAGGAACCTTCGTAGCAAACCCACTTACGAAGAAATACACAGAGCTTCCTGAATCTAGGTCCTGGCCCCCAAAATTAACTATCCACAGTAGTAATAACTTGCTACTAGACCATATATGTTAGTCTAAGGGTTGATCAATGCGCTCCCACACAGGAAGA
Organism: Procambarus clarkii; assembly: GCF_040958095.1. Lineage (NCBI taxonomy): Eukaryota > Metazoa > Arthropoda > Malacostraca > Decapoda > Cambaridae > Procambarus > Procambarus clarkii. The sequence goes on from NC_091157.1 coordinate 3,252,517, forward strand.
AGGGATACTCTGTAATTCATGTACTTATTTATTAACCCCTTAACAACCCCCCATATACACTCACACCAATAACAATAATAATAATAACTTTACCACACTATCTTACGTTAAAAGCCTTGGTCCACTTAGACAGGATACAAGGTTTACACTAATAACAAGCTAGGGTAAAGTACTACTGGATAAGCACTGAAGCTGGATGCAGCTTAGGGTAGTGAGACCATGTGGTACCCTAATACAAAACACAACACTTAGGGTTACCCAAAACACTGGCAACTACTACCCCCAGGTCTCACCAATCGTTACTACCAGAGTAGGTACACTTAGAAATCATACAATACTTAACTTAAGGGTACAGGAACTTAAGGTAAGGGAAATAAGTAAGAGGAGAAGGGAGGAGATTGGGGGTGCAGCCACAGAGTAGGTCTCGTCCGCACGAACGCCAGCCAGAGAAGGAACCTCCTATATAGCGACCAGCTAGGCCTCCCATGTCGTGGTGCCAGAAGGAGCCTAATTGATCGTGCAGCTAAGCACATTAAAGATCTTCCCCTATGCAACGTATTGTTACTTTACAAATGTTTAGAAAGTATTAGTAAGCAAAGTTGGTGCCTATGTTTATTATTTAATAATCAACCCCCAGCTCAGTCTTTAAATGCTCTTTGAGAAACAATAATAGTCTTACGTCTGGCAGGGAAGATACAAACAATTGCCGCTCGAGATGCACTCAACTGTACTACCAGAAAGTTTAATAGCTCAATTTTGACCTCTGGTTTCCACTGGAGAACCCAGGGTCGTAACACTCCTCCCCCCTTCAGAGAAAAAAAAATGTGACTACTAGAATAGTAGTCATATTTTTTTGTAAGAGTATACAGAGAATAAAAAGAAAAAACATATGACAAAAACAAAAAATCAATCAAAAACAACAATTTCTCTGCAAGAAAAATACAAAGGAGTTCTCTGAAAGAAAAAAAAAAAAAAAACATACACAAAAAAATAAAAGAACAGGGAAGTAAATAAATTGGACACGGAATATTTAATGTCACAGGAGAACCTAAAAAAAAAAAAATTAACTAAAGCATGACAGTTGGTACATGGCTTTCTGTGGCTCAGATGAATGTTATTCAGGCAACCGGGACAGAGCGTCGGCTATCACGTTGAGTCTGCCCGGTATATAGGTGGGTAATGGAAAGATTGAAGTCCTGTAGGTACAACGCCCACCTGAGGTTGCATTTATTCTTACCCTTCATCTGAGTCAGGAAGACTAGTGGGTTATGGTCCGTGTACACTTCCACTATATTACCTGTGAGGTAAACTTCGAACTTTTTACATGTTAACACTAGCGCCAACGCCTCTTTTTCTACCACTGAATAATTGCGTTGCGCCTTGTCGAATTTCACAGAGTAATAATATACTGGGTGTTCCACCTGATCATCCCCAGTTTGCAACAACACTGCACCAGCACCCGAGTCAGACGCGTCAACATGAATTTTAAACGGTCGGTCGAACCTTGGACTAGCAAGCACTGGGGCGGAAGCTGGGATCAATTTCAAATTTTTAAATGCCTCTGCACAGTCTGATGACCACTTAAATTTAACGGCTTTCCGCAACAAGTCTGCGAGAGGTCCCGGGTTCATCCCGGACAGGCCGCCACTTGTTATAAATAATAGAGTGTGGGGCTTCTATGGGGTACTGATACTATTAAGGGGTAAGGGTAGTTAGAAGACAGAGTATCAAATATGGGAGAGCTAAAAGGCCCGGCCCCCAAAATAAACTATCCACAGTAGTAATAACTTGCTACTAGACCATATATGTTAGTCTAAGGGTTGATCAATGCGCTCCCACACAGGAAGAAGGGATACTCGTAATTCATGTACTTATTTATTAACCCCTTAACAACCCCCCATATACACTCACACCAATAACAACAATAATAATAATAACTTTACCACACTATCTTACGTTAAAAGCCTTGGTCCACTTAGGCAGGATACAAGGTTTACACTAATAACAAGCTAGGGTAAAGTACTACTGGATAAGCACTGAAGCTGGATGCAGCTTAGGGTAGTGAGACCATGTGGTACCCTAATACAAAACACAACACTTAGGGTTACCCAAAACACTGGCAACTACTACCCCCAGGTCTCACCAATCGTTACTACCAGAGTAGGTACACTTAGAAATCATACAATACTTAACTTAAGGGTACAGGAACTTAAGGTAAGGGAAATAAGTAAGAGGAGAAGGGAGGAGATTGGGGGTGCAGCCACAGAGTAGGTCTCGTCCGCACGAACGCCAGCCAGAGAAGGAACCTCGTATAGCGACCAGCTAGGCCTCCCATGTCGTGGTGCCGGAAGGAGCCTAATTGATCGTGCAGCTAAGCACATTAAAGATCTTCCCCTATGCAACGTATTGTTACTTTACAAATGATTAGAAAGTATTAGTAAGCAAAGTTGGTGCCTATGTTATTATTTAATAATCAACCCCCAGCTCAGTCTTTAAATGCTCTTTGAGAAACAATAATAGTCTTACGTCTGGCGGGGAAGATACAAACAATTGCCGCTCGAGATGCACTCAACTGTACTACCAGAAAGTTTAATAGCTCAATTTTGACCTCTGGTTTCCACTGGAGAACCCAGGGTCGTAACAGTAACCACTCGTTACAAGAAAAATACCAAATAGTCAAAGCACTGGGTAAATATCTACAGTCGACCAACAAATTGGGTCACATCTGACCCGCGCCACATTTATACCTGGCGCCACCAACAGCTAAACACAGAAAACAACTGCCTTGTCGCAGTACCAAGGATCAGCTGACGCCATAAACACAACACACCGCCCTACGGTGCGGCAAGTCTCCCTACAACACACACCTCTGTTTTAGTCGCCGCTCCTCTGTCTACAGCACAACGCAACAAGCACTTTTGAAACTCTTATCATCCTCAACATAAACGCCTATCAGTTGCCCTCAAGCTAGAGGAGGAGCAGGCAGGATGTATCCATCCTCCTGTTTGACATAGGCCTAGGCCTAAGGTCTAGTCACTAGTCTAGTCTAGTCTAGTCCCCTTGTCACTAAACCTAGGGCTTTTTATTACCCTGTTAATTAACCATTACTAAGCTAATTATCTTCAAGATCATTTTTTTTATGATTATCATTTTTCTTATTATTTTTTATTTTACATTTATATTGTCAGTCTCTACTGATTTTTTTTTTATTTTATGTAACTTCTGTGTCTTCCCTGGCTAACTATTGGATCTTTATTTTACTTCTAAATTGTTACTATTTTATTGTATTTGCTTTTATTCTTGTGTTTTGCTTTATCGTGTATCTTGTATCGTGATCCCTCTGCATCCTATGCACACTGATATTGATCCTGATCAAAATCTTCTGTCTCATATCTACACCAACCAGCACATTGATCATCATTATTGCAAGTATTTCACAGCACACCAGGCTAAAAACAAACTTCAAAATAGCACCTGTCTATCAGTTTATAACCAAAATGTTAGATCACTTGGTAAACATTTTGACGATTTAAATGCATTACTCACAGCAATAGGTACTAACCTATCGTTCATTATTTTAACAGAAACTTGGCTAAATAAAGACTATACCCAACTCTACAACTTAGCTGGTTATAAAGCCATTCATAACTGTAGGCCTAATAAAAAAGGTGGTGGCACAGCTATATATTACCGAGATACATTTATCTGCAACAGTGTTATTAGTGACAGAGATGACTACTGTGAATATACTTTTGCTCAGTTTTCAATTAAATCCCTTAAATCTTCTTTGACTATTGGAGCCATCTATAGATTTCCCAATACTAACATAGCTTCTTTCTCAGACAACCTAAGGAATCTTATTATAAACAACAATCTCAACAAAAACCACTTCATTCTGGGAGGAGATTTTAATATTGACCTGGGTCAACAAAATTGCTCTCAAGTTGACTATTTCCTTAACAGCATGAACTCCTGTATGCTAATCCCCACAATCACCAAACCTACCCGAGTCACTCAAACATCAGCCACTACCTTGGACCACATATGGACAAACATAACAGCTCCCCTTGTATCTGGTATAATCTACGACAGAACAACTGACCACTATCCTACCTTTCTCATAGCGAACATGGACATAACACCACCAAAAAGCAAGAAACTTTCATTTAGGCTACACAGTGAATCAGCTTTAGACAATCTTACAGAGGCACTTTACAATATTAACTGGGATTCTGAATTCAATAATACCCATGATATAAATTCATTAGCTAACCTCTTCATCTCCAAAACTCTAAGCCTCTACAACATTCATTGTCCCCTTCTTACCAAGCAAGTAACTGACAAAAGATTAAACAATCCATGGCTCACAAGTGGCATTCTCAACTCAATCAACAAGAAACATGAATATGAAAAGAAAGTTAGGATTGGCCTAGTTTCAAAGGAAGTAGCTAAAAGGTACTCATCAATGCTTACCAGTATCATAAGAAAGGCAAAACTTGCATATTATGTGAATAGATTCAATGAAGCAAAAGGCAACATGAAAAGCACTTGGAAAACTATCTCTAGTATCCTAGGAACTAAACAACACTCACATAACCAAATAAAACTCTACAAGGATGGGGGTATACCGTCAACTGACTTAGAAATGGCAAATGAATTTAATAGTTTCTTTTCATCGGTTGGTGCTAATCTTGCCAGTAAAATCCCACAGACTCAGACACATATTAACACATATCTCTCAGGCAGCTATCCAAACTCTCTTCTCCTTTCACCAATCAGCCCGGCAGATGTTGTGTCCATCATACATTCTCTAAAAACCAAGGCAGGGAACACCAGTGAAATTCCGTCCATTGTGTACAAGAGAGCCTCCCATGCCCTTGCCCCACCCATAGCACTACTGTTCAACAAATCTATAGAGTATCACACCTTCCCTGATATCCTCAAAAAAGCAAGGGTAACGCCAGTCCATAAAGGAGGCAATCCGGCGGACATAAACAATTATAGACCAATATCAAATCTACCCATTCTATCAAAAATATTTGAAAAAATTATTTACAAACAGCTCTATTCCTACCTCGTAAAATTCGACATACTCAGCCCCTGCCAGTTTGGCTTCCGGTCCCAAAAGAGCACCAATGATGCAATCATTAGTCTCCTTGACATTATCTACTCAGCCCTTGACAAAAATGAGTTTCCGATTGGACTCTTCATTGACCTAAGAAAAGCCTTTGATACTGTTAATCACAACTACCTCTTACTTAAACTCCAGCATTATGGAATCCGAGGCCTTGCCCTTGACTACATCCGATCCTATCTTAGTGACAGACACCAATATGTAACCATCAATGATACAACTTCTTCCACTCTACCAATTACCGTTGGAGTGCCACAGGGCAGCATCTTAGGACCTCTTCTATTTCTTATATATATAAACGATCTGCCTAATGTCTCTAATATTCTCAAACCTATATTGTTTGCTGACGATACTACCCTTATCTACTCAAACCTCAACCCACATACACTAAATAATGTTGTGAATAATGAATTAAAAAAAGTCCACTTATGGATGTCAACGAACAAACTAACATTAAACATCGAAAAGACTTACTACATCTTATTTGGAAGCAAATCATCAAATGCAATTCAGCTACAGATAGACAACATTAACATCAGTAATAAAAATGATGGCAAGTTTCTTGGCCTATTCCTAGACAAGAGACTCAACTTCAGCACCCACATTCAACACATAACTAAGAAAGTCTCTAAGACAGTTGGTATACTCTCCAAAATCAGATATTATGTTCCTAACTCTGCTCTCCTCTCACTATATTATGCACTAATCTACCCCTATCTTAATTATGGTATCTGTGCATGGGGGTCTACCACTGCAAACCACCTTAAGCCCATCATCACACAGCAAAAATCTGCTATCAGAATAATAACTAACTCTGCTTTCAGACAACACTCAGCTCCCTTGTTTAAATCCCTAAACTTGCTAAATATTAACTCCCTCCACACATTCTCTTGTGTCAACTACATTTACAAAACCCTGTTCTTAAATGCAAACCATGCTCTGAAACTCTCCCTGGACAGATGTAATAGGACCCATTTCTGATCAGGGGAAGGAAGACACCAAGCCTTGGGGGCGTAATTTTATTGACATGATAAATAATTCTGCAGAAGTAAAACAGGCTTTTAAATAGGACTTAACAAATGTATAACATAGCCGTGGCTAACGCAAAGTACACGAAACATCTTAAATTGTACACCCGTAGTAAAAACGTAATCTTATAGCCTAGTAATTAACCTTAAGTTAGTTAACCAACTCTGCAGAAACCTAATGTCCTAATGTCTAGAATTAGCAGTGAGGCGAATGTAACAAATCTAATTCTAAGTATAACAGGACACCAAAGTGAACAACATAACATAAGGGAAACCCTAGCTGGAGAATAATCAGGCGGCAGAAAAACATAGTGACTGGGGAAGCCTGAATATGTATTTGGAGAAGAAAATAACCCCAGGCCAGAGGACGAGCCGCCAAGGAAGGAATTACCTGACAAGGTAGGGCTTACTAGTAGAATGGCAGTAAAGTCAAAGTAGTAGCTGCGGACAGCGGAACACTTGGGGACGGGCGCTGCACCCCCACCCCGCAGGCCAGCAGGCCGGACCCCCCCCCCCCCCGAAGGGCGAGTGCCCGCTGGCCGCGAGGGAAACCTCAGGGTGGCAGAGCAACTACGCTACCAAACTAGGAAGGAAGGAGGACAGACTGGAGGACTCGCACATCGCCTCGACTTATGCCCCCTGGCCTTGGCCCGTGGGCGACGGTCGGTGAAGGTGGGGGGCAGGGCGGCTGTAGCAGCCGCGGCAGGGTCTGCCTCGGTGGTTCCCATGCCCTGAAGGCTTGTGACATGAGAGGGCCCCCGAGCCTGCGCGATGGGCGCCTGCATTGTCGTCCAATCGTCGGCCGAAAAAGGTGGAGGCTGCGACGCTGTGCCACCCGCCGCTTTGCCGGCAGTGGCCTCTGGGAAGTGTGGTCGCCGTCCACATCAGAGCCGCCCGAGGAGGCCCCCGAGGAGGGGGAGGCGAAGCGAAGGCCGGCTGCGTCCTCACCCCACTGCGCTGTTGTCCTCACGCGACGTCGCCCGAGCCCTCTTCCGTGTTGCAGTTGCTGCGTGATCCGGCTTCTCGCCACTGCGGAAAATGAAAAAGTAAGCATCGACAGGTCTAACGGGGGAAAAAAACAGGCAGGGAGGCCCAGCTGCCGCACCGGCAACCGTCACATACACAAGTAGACAAAAGCAAGGTAAAGTTAAGTGTCCATAGTGATTGAGAATACCGGACATAGCCAATGCTATCGTAATAAAAACCAATGTAATAAACTCTGAGCAGTTAAAATAGATTAAGAGAGTAATATTCATGTATAGATTGAACAGTATTATTCATGGTATAGTTTGGTTATAATAAGACCGTATTACTCATTGTATAGTTTGTTTATATTAAGACAGTATTATTCGTGGAATAGTTTAGAAGAATTCAAACAATAATAATCTCAAAAGTGAAAAGCAAAATTATTTGAGTATCCCACTAGAAATGTACACTGCTTTAACACTGCAACAGTGTTATTAAGTAAATACCGGGCATAACTGAAGCTGGACTATGTAACAAATTAATCTTAGAAACTTAAATAATATAAATAACATAGCGAGGCCAAAACAGTAAGAAAGGCATGAGGCGTAAGCAGTGCTAGAAACAGAGAATAAATAGCGGAGTAAATACAAGACAAACTGAAACTGAACAAGTAAATAGCTTAAGACCGTATTAATATACTTGTATTTAAGCTGAACAAATAAAAGATATAATATACTTGTATTTAAGCTGAACAAATAAAAGAGTAAACAGTGATAATCATGGATAATTTGGGTAGATTAAAGCAGGACTATACAAGGTATAGGATGGTTAGTTTGAACAGTAATATATGCATGGTATAGTTTGGATAGATTAAAATTGTAAAGTTCATGGGATAGATTGGTTAATTAAACAGTACTTATTCATGGAATAGATGGTCTAGAGTAAAACAATAATAGTCTCAAAAGTGAAAACAAAATTATTTGCATATCCCACGGTAATGGACACTGCCTTAACGCTGCAACAGGAATAGTAAGTAAATACAAGGCATAACTGAAAGCTGAACAAAGTAATAAATTAATTTAGGGAACTTAAATAAATGATAACATGGCGTAGCTCACCCAAACCGACAGACCGCTCTACGGCATGCGCCTACCCTGGAGGAGTAGAACAGAACAGTGAGAACGGGAGGGGAATAATATATTCTAATAATAGAATAAGACCGTAATATAATGTACTTGCATATAAGCTGAACAAATAAAAGAAACAGTGGTAATCATGGGTAGATTTGGTAGCTTAAAGCGGGATTAATCAAGGGATAGGATGGTAGGTTAAACAGTAATGTGCATGGTATGGTTTGGATAGCGTAAAACTGTAATGTTCAAGGGATGGAATGGTTATAAAACAGTATTAATCAAGGGAGAATGGCTAGCCTAGCAATAATATTCTCAAAAGTGAAAGAAAATTAGTTGAGTATCCCACAGCAATGGACACTGCATTAACGCTGCTAGAGGAATAGTAAGTAAATACAAGGCATAACTAAGCTGAACAATGCAATAATTAATTTAGAAACTTAAATAAAAGATAATAACATAACATAGCCCACCCAAGCGGACAGACCGCCCGACGGCATGCGCCTGCGCTGGAGGACAGGACAGGGAAACAGGAGGGAACGTGTACGTGCAGGAACAACAGGCGGCTACACCGAGTGGACGAGACGTCAAGGTACAAACGGGCCGGTCTACCCCGACCAGGCCAAACGGCTGGGGCGAACATAACGTGGGACACCGGGGTCAGCAAACACCTGGGGACGAACAAACCGGAATACACCGGCCAGCCCAAACGACTGGGTACGAACAAGCCGGGATACACCGGCCATCCCAGACGACTGGGTACGAACAGATCGGGCTACACCGGCCAGACTGAACATCTGTGTACGAACAAGCCGGGCTCCACCGGCCAGACAAAACGTCTGTGACGAGCAAGCAGGGCTGCGCCAGCCAGACAAACAGCTGAGAAGAACAAGCAGGGCATCACCGTCCAGACAAACATCTGAAGAACATGCCGGACGACACCGGCTGACGCAAGTCAGCCAATAACAAGAAAGTGTTGGGCCTACCCACCGGGGCACCGCCGCCACAAGGGCGTCTCCTGCCCGAGGGCGAGAAGGGAGAAGGACAGGAAGGAAGCGAACACAGCCCAAGGCAAGCGCTCCTGGAGCTCCATGCCACGTGGGTGATGCCGTCCTTGGCATGGGCCCCTAGGGTCGGGCCCTAGGGGCAAAGACAACTAAAAACCCGACCAGGAGGCGTCGCCACCAGGGTGACGCCAGGACGCTCGCAGGGAGCCTGGCCGGTCACGCACGTCCAAGCGCATCACGAACCCTGGCCCCTAGGGCCAAGCCTAGAGGGCGCAACAAACCAGGTTCCGGGGAAAACGCCTGGGACGGGGAAGGAAACGAAGGGCATCCTTGGGGCGAGTGCTTCACCGAGCTCCAAGCCACGTGGGCGCCGCCTACCGGGCTTGGGCCCCAGGGCTCAGAACCCCGGGAACCGCCGCGTGGCGTCGTCACAGAGGGCGATGCCAGACCACAGAAGGAGCCTGGCCGCGCACGCACAGCCAGGCGCGGGCGAAACATGGCCCCTAGGGCAAGCCTAGGGGCACAGCAAACCGGGGAGGGCACACCTGGGACGAATGGTCCACCGAGCACGCAATAGGGCCGGGCCCCAGGGCACAGGACCACCGAAACCAGGCCACATGAAGTCGCCGCAGATAACCAGCGCACCAGTCCCGACCTGGAGGAACGCCAGCAACCCCAGGGAAGCAAGCAGGCGGAAGGCCCTAGGGAACTAGCTAAGCGGCACGAACGGGCCGCGAGGGACGGCGCAAACACACGCCAGCACTGGGGGTAGTCCTGACTAACTTGTACAGGAAACTCTCTTACCTTAGGGTTTGCTGGGTAGGGCAGGGGGCCCCTGCGGTACCGGCCTGGGGTGTGGAAGGCCCCAAAGGATCGGAGAACATCAGTTGTGGGACCATAGTAGCGGGGAGGGAGTCCAATTGCTTGAGAAATCTCGTGTACACAGTAAACAGAACGTAGAAGTGGTAAGGGTACTGGCCCACGTGTCGACGAGGCGTGGTGCTGAGCGTGGAGCCGCTTCGTGAATCGTGGTCCGGGACGTACGGGAGTGGGAGTGAGAGCGAGACTTGACTTCGTGCGCCTTTTATGCCACCCAGGCTGGCCGCACCGCGCCTGCGGGACGCGATGCGCAATTGTCTCTTCCTTCCCCATCAGAAACTCCACCGCCTTTCGTCAAAAGGCAGTGGGCCATTTATCACCACACCAGAAATAAATATCTCTTTGATATCCCCAGGGTCAAACTTAATCTGTGTAAACACTCTATGCAAATTAAGGGACCTAGTCTATGGAACTCACTCCCTAGTGAATTGAAAAACTGTAAAACTTTTGCCTTATTTAAAAGCAAAACCAAAAAGTACCTAACTTCATCTATTTAGTTTCCTACACTGAGCTTTAAATTTGCTCTGTACCTAGTGTTACCCAATCTCCTAATTTTTATGTAATATCAAACAACCTTATCATTGTGTTCATTGCTGTCTTCTTTTATGTGCTAGCCATATGCCGTATTGTGACTACCAATTTTTGTCAACTACCATCCAAGCTGTCATTGCAATCAATCTTATATTGTTTCTGCTGTATTGTGCCTACCAATTTGTTGTCAACTACCATTTTAAGCTGTCATTGCAATCAATCATAGCTACCTATGTGCTTTAATATACTGTACCTATAATTTTCTCTCATCTTCTTTTTTTTCATTCCATGTAATCTGTTATCATTTTTTTGTCTATAAATTTTGCAAGTATTTACCTCCTTAAAATTTTCTTAGATTAAGGACCTGCCCGAAACGCTGCGCGTGCTAGTGGCTTTACAAGACTGTAATTACCATATTTGTATCCTCACATTCCTTATGTACATTCTTGTATATGCATAAATAAATAAATAAATAAATAGTCTTCAGTGCGCCAAGTAGGTCAGCTACAGCGGCACTAAGTGTGCACCGCCCCTCCTGCCAACTGTGGTAGGCCCTAGACGTGTGGATTGGCCAGAAATTAAGGCAGCAATTGTTAATGTGGCAATATCGAGGCCTGCTGAGGGGAGAGTCGTGAGGTAGGTGGGCCGCCTCGCGGTACCTGAAGCCTGGGGCTTCACGCGCGTGAAAAATAGCCTTTGTGCCCACCCTATCCAAGGTCGTGGTCTGTGTGCACGACTAGCGTGTTTACACAAGAGACTGCCAGGACACCCCATATAGTGCCCCTACGCTACGTGTGAGTGTAAACCTTGTACCTTGTAGGTGTCTATATGTACATGTGTGTGTACGTAGGGCAGAGTGCAGTGTTGAAGACATACCACCCAATAACACATGAAGTGAGCCGCAGCAAATAGATGGTTGTTGACACGAGAAGTAAGACTTTGAGACAACAACAAGTGACCATGGCTGGTGTACCCGGGAACCATAACGGCCCCCCCCCGGCGTAAGCCCCCATCCCCGCCAGGGGCCCCTGGGTGATGGTCCACACCCGGGGCCCTCTGGTGGGGATCCCAACCCGGGGCCCTCCACCAGTACTGATACAGGTGACTCTACAACAGACGATGAAGGTTACTGCCTAGTCCAAGGTAGAAACAGCAGGAACCGGGACAGGTTACAGCGACAGGATGAGCAGCAACAGCAACCTCAACAAGAACAACAACGACGACAAGACGAAGACAGTGAGTGGCACACCCTAATCTTTCCTGCAATGGGAATGACAGCAGCAGAGAAGTACAGATGGATTATTGAGGCCGCCCCCCCCCACAGAGGAAAGTATCGTATAGAGACCAGGTGTGTTGGTGGCAATGTTAGTGCACGGGTGCAGGGGGCACAGAGCCCTGAAGTACTTCACAGAGACCAGTCTCGAGTATCAAGGTAAGGATGTTAAATTGTTGGAAGCAAACCCATAGACAAGACAAACTAAAATTATAATTAGGAACTATAGTATTCATGTTGACGTGGAATATCTCAAGGACTATGAAGAGATTGTTTGGGTCGAGCACAACACTGTGGACCAGGGGGTCTGGCCAAAAATCAAGCAATTGCTATGTGGAAGGGAGACCTGCCCCAAGTCATTCAAATACCAGGCATGAGGGAGTGCAAAGTGGAGAGGTATATTGGCAGATAACAAAAACTGGAACTCAACTCAGAATGTATCAGGTTCATGATTTGTACCAAGAGAAACAACAACGGCTCTTTCCTGCACCGTGGGAGGTTACACCCTTTCCAGTTTTAATTCCTCCCTTTCCACCCAAGAAGCAAATTAGAGATCAGCCCAAGCTTCGTCTTGAGGCAAAGCTCAACGCCTTAAGCCATATTGATGCTCTGTCCACAGAGCATTCTCTCTCTCAAATTATATACACTGATGGTTCCCTACACCGCACCACGGGTGCAGCTGGAAGTGCAGTTGTCCTGACATTGGGCGATGGCCTATACTTTGAGTGGGGAGTCCGTATAAACAACTGGGCCTCTACCCTTCAGACTGAACTATTTGCCTTGATCCTTGCACTGAAATGTGTACAAGTCTCAAAACTTGATACATTAATTGTAAGTGACTCCTTATCATCCTTAAATGCTCTCAACTCTTTAAGACATAACTGTAACATGCTCGTGTCCGAAGCTAGACACAAATACAACAAAATTATTAAGGATGGTAACAGAGTCCATTTCATGTGGTCTCCATCTCATGTTGGCCTCCGAATGCATGATAGAGCTGATAAGTTAGCCAAAGAATCTGCCTTTAAAGGAGCCGTTGAGTGTAACCTTGGATTGTCAATGAGCAATCTGAGAGCAGCTGTACACCGAGAACTTCAACAAGATCTTGTAGATCTGAGGCAAAGTGAAATTGACACCAGCCCGTCCTTGTGTGGCAACTGTCAACGGTGGGATCACAGAACGTGGCAATGTGATCGCCCAATTAGGTGTGGGTGTTGCAGTGGCTCTCACGACACCAAGAAGTGTCTGGCCAAGCTTAAACCGGGTGGGAGTGGCGGGGTAACACCTAAATGTGCCAACTGCAAGCGACCCCACCATGCTTGGAACAGGTATTGCAGGGCGTGGCCTGCATGGCGGGGCTCGAAACCACCAAATCAAACCGCAGGTGGACCAGTGAACAGGGGCGGGAATGGCACCGTTAACAGTGCCACAGCAGGCCAGGGTTCAGTTCAGGGACTAGCCCAGGGTCCAGCTCACAGTAGACCGACAACAGTCTGGGGTAGTGATCACTCAGTGAACAGGGGAACCCAGGGTGGGGTGGGGAATCAGGCGTGGGGCGGGGGCGGTGTAGCCAGCCACCGCCGCTTCCCCATCCCTGAGGCCTTCCCACCTCTTTCCCCTCCAGGGAACCCACCCACCTATACCCCAATCTCTACCCACGGTGTCACACCACCACCACCACGTCCTACCCTCCCAATCCATACCAATGAATCAGACCCCTCCACTGTCTCCCATCCGCCTCCCCATCCAGGCACTCCTGACCCCCAGGAGGTCGTCACTCAGGTTTGTGTTGCAGCAATATTAGACTGCATGATAAAATCTCATTCAGTCGTTGTTACGAACCCGGATCCAACGTCCGAGCCTGGAGCAGTGACAACCACGCCATCTGTGGGTCAGCTCCCGAAACCCCCGCCAAACGGACGACGACACCTGGTGAGGACAGCGTGTACTGGCCTCGAGGACCAGTTTCCAGTCTGGTTCCGCGCTCAACACCGCCGCTCCTGACCTCTGGTGAGGTGGTGCTCCGACGACAGCGCCATCTATGGGCTGGATACGTCAGGTATTTGTGCCCGAGCCCGTAAGTGAGGTGTATTAGTGTCCCGGTTATTGATGACGTGTCTGCTTACAGAGCCGACCTGGGACCACTGTGATGGAAGTGGAGTCAGTCTACCCGAGGCAGCCAGTCTCCATACCTTGAACGTTGCTGCAGCTGTTGTGAAGTCGTCCCCCCGGAAGAACACTGTGGTGTGTTAGCCTGCCAGTGGAGTGGCAGTAAAAGGATTTACCCGGGACCGACTGTTGGAGACGATCATCCACTGGGGTATTGAGGACAGGAGGGTGATTTGTGATATCACACGAGACTCCTGTCTAGGGCGTACCCCTTATATCGTTCGTGGAGTGGCCGTACCAGCCTTGGTGGCTCAGTACCTGCCAGCAGACCAGCTGGACGTGTGGTTGACGGCCTCTACGACGGTGCCCCCAGTGGACCTGTGTTTTGGCTGACCTGTGGCCCGGGTAGGCTCGGCATTCTCAGAGGACACGTCGTGAGGCCACGAAGAAAGCACCAAGGACTCGGCACCGAGAGTTGTAGCACCAGCGTCTTCGGCAGAAGACCACGATTATGGATTAATCCCCTTGTATAGTGTTAATACCCCCCCCCTTGTGTAACCGTTTTATATATTATTTATTGGTGACGGACATTATATTATATTAAGTTCTTAGCTTTCTTTCCCTACTGCCTTTAAATTACTTGCGTCACGGATCTCATCCCTTTATAGCCACTACTGGCTTGGGAACGGATATATATATATATCTGACTCTAACAACATCAGAGTAAGAACCCCGTTGCGTCCCGAGAGGGCCGTAACAGTCGTCTACCAAATACTGCAAAAGCAGACGGAACTTGAGAAAGCCCTCTGCCAGATTAAGACGACTCGGGAAAAAATCCTCCAAATCCTGCAACAGCAGAGTCCATCAAGTGGAGGTCCTGCAAGCCAGAGCCTAGTGCAAGATGATGCAACACATACTGCCGAGGTACGTCAGCAGACACAACCAGGACACCAGCACATCAGTGCACACAGTAACACCAGTGCACACAGTGACACCAGTGCACACAGTGACACCAGTGCACACAGTGACACCAGTGCACACAGTGACACCAGTGCACACAGTGACACCAGTGCACACAGTAACACCAGTGCACACAGTGACATCAGTGCACACAGTAACGCCAGTACACACAGTGACACCAGTGCACACAGTGACACCAGTGCACACAGTGACACCAGTGCACACAGTAACACCAGTGCACACAGTGACACCAGTGCACACAGTAACGCCAGTACACACAGTAACACCACACACCATGGAATACACGATGACACATGTGAACATAATAATTACACACGTGCAGCTGATGACAAACAACCTCAAAATACAATACAATACAACAATACAATACAATTTTATTTAGGTAAGGTACATACATACAATAAATATTTACAAGGATTGTTTGACTTATAGGTAGAGCTAGTACATACAATGCCTAAAGCCACTATTACGCAAAGCGTTTCGGGCATGATAAACTTAAATGACAAGCTTAATACTAATTGAGCATAATGAGTAGAATGAAAACAAGAAATGAAAACATAGATGAAAAAGCAGCACAAATACAATTATGTCGACAAACAGCGCTCTTTAAAGAAAAAAACAGACATTGGTTGACAATAGAAGGGTAAGGTAGGTTACAGGGAATTTATTAGGTATAGCTTCGCTTTTAACTTAAACTGGTTGAGAGAGGTACAGTCTTTAACATGGTTGGGAAGGTCATTCCACATTCTGGGCCCCTTGATTTGTAGAGCATTTCTAGTTTGATTAAGTCGTACTCTAGGAATATCAAAACTGTATTTATTTCTGGTGTGATGCTCATGGGTTCTGATACAACCTTCTATGAAGCTTTTGAGATCAGGATTGGCATTATAGTTTAGCGTTTTATATATGTATAATACACATGAGAGAATGTGCAGTGACTTAATGTCTAACATATTCAGAGATTTAAGTAGGGGTACCGAGTGATGTCTGGGGCCAGAATTGGATATTGTCCTAATAGCAGCTTTGTGTTGAGTAATTAGAGGACGTAAGTGATTTTGGGTAGTAGAGCCCCAAGCACAAATACCATAGTTGAGATATGGATAGATAAGGGAGTAATAGTGTCACCAGGGCAGGGCGTGGTACATAATATCTGATCTTAGAAAGAATGCCCACAGTTTTTGAAACTTTTTTTGATATGTTTAGAATGTGTCCCTGGAAATTAAGCTTGTGGTCAATGAGAATGCCAAGGAATTTGCCATCTAATTTGTTACAAATTTGGGTATTGTTTATTTTGAGATTTATTTGATTAGAGGATTTATTGCCAAACAGAATATAGAAGGTTTTGTCAATGTTAAGGGTGAGTTTGTTGGCAGTTAGCCACAGATGGACTTTATTTAGCTCAGTATTTACTGTGGCATTTAGAGCAAGGGGATCAGGACTGGAGTAAATGAAGGTTGTGTCGTCAGCAAATAGAATTGGTTTGAGGTGTTGGGAGGCATTTGGAAGGTCATTAATGTAGATGAGAAAGAGGAGAGGGCCAAGTATGCTGCCCTGGGGAACACCAATGTTGATGGGTAGAGGTGGGAGAAATTGTATTATTCACAGAAACATATTGGAGCCTGTCAGTAAGGTAGGATTTGAGGTATTGTAGGGAGTGTCCTCTGACTCCATAATGATGTAATTTAAGAAGAAGGTTTTGGTGGTTGACAGTGTCAAAAGCTTTACGCAGGTCCACAAATAACCCAACAGGGAACTCATTTTTATCAAGAGCTGTATGAATCGAGTTAAGCATACTAATAAGTGCATCGTTAGTGCTTTTTTGGGTCTGAAGCCATATTGGCAAGGGCTAAGTATATTGAGTTTGGCTAGATATGAGTAAAGCTGCTTATAGATTAGTTTTTCAAAATTTTTGACAAGTTTGGCAGGATAGATATAGGTCTGTAGTTGCTAACATCTGTGAGATTACCACATTTGTGGACAGGCGTTACTCTCGCTTTTTTTAGAATATCTGGGAAGGTTTGGAGTTCAAGTGACTTATTGAAGAGCAAAGCAATAGCAGGGGCTAAAGATCTGGAGGCTTTTTTGTAAATTAAAGTTGGTATCTCCTTAAATGGATAATCACAATGAACAACATCTCACTATACTGCAATGGAACTGTAATGGAGTTCGCAATAGAATTAATGACATCATACAGTACGTCCGTGAACACCAAACTGACGTCATAGTGCTACAGGAGACGATGGTAGGTGATGACTTCAACCCAAGGTTCAGCGGTTATCGCAAGTTCTCCCTGCCCTCTGGGGAAAGAAAACGGGGTCTCATCACTTTTGTAAATAACAACATTCCCGCACAGATTATTGATGACCTGCACATGGGGGATGAGTTTGAATCACTGGGAGTAACCCTTTACTTAAACAATAATGCTCTACATATAATCAACCTATATGTGCCACAGAGTAAACTTGACCTTAACACACTGCCTGAATTTGTTAATGAAGAACCTACCCTGCTGGTCGGTGACCTGAATGCCAGACACCCAAACTTTGGTGCCAACTGTCATCAGCCCAATGTTAATGGACGGAAACTGTCGTTCTTTGTCAGGGGAAGTGAAAACCTTAGGGTCCTGGGTGATGAACAGCCAACTCACCTCAGAGGAGGAAGATTAGACTATGCTCTCCTGCTGAATGCACAGGACACGGATGCCAGTACACACATTGTGCACAGTTTATGTAGTGACCATTGGGCACTAATTACCACCGTCGACATGAGCAAGAGAAGGAAAGAGACGAATAAAAGAAAAAGGTTATCACTCGGACCAGATATGAGGCCGCACTTCATAAACAGGATGCGTGACTGGTTCACGGAATACCAAATCCCAGAAGTCATTGACACATTTGTTGATGACCTTAATCACCAAATTGAGAGCTGTCTAAGAGTTCCGCGCCGTACGCCTGGGCGAAGTAACTCTCAGAGGAAGAAAATAAAATGGTATGAGAATGATTACATAAAGATGCTTAACGCAAATGTGCGAGACATGAGTAGAGAGTACCGGAGACATCCCACTGAAAGTAACCAAGAGTTGTTTAAAACTGTGTGTCAAGTAGCCAGGGAAGAGAAGATTAAAGAGCGGGAAAGACAATGGCTTGAGTTCACTAGCTCTATTGGACGGGAAACATCTGCAAGACAAGTGTGGGCAAAAATTCAGATAGCTAAGGCGGGCAGAGCCCGGCCTGCGGCTCACAAAGACCCCCAGGGTAAGGCTGAGGAACTAATTCACAAGTGGAGTGATGCAGCATCCTCCTCCTCTCTCCCTGCAGAAATCAGCAGGGAACAGCTCCTGCGACATGATGACAGAAGAATTAGGATAACAAGAGCACATTCTAGTGATGACGAATATGGGGAACCAATCACAGCCCAAGAAGTAAGGGGCGCTATGAAAAAGGGTAAAAGTACAGCACCTGGTGAAGATGGCGTCACCTACGACATACTCAATGCACTGTGTGAAGTGTCTGGGAATCCACTACTCCACCTGTTTAACAAGTCATTCCTAAGTGGAGTGTTGCCCACACAATGGAAACACGCAATAATTATTCCCATACCGAAGCCTAATGACCCTGGTAATTACAGACCTATCAGCCTCGTGTCATGCACTTGCAAGATGCTTGAAAGGATCATCCTAACCGACTGTTGCACAAAATAGGCAGGTTAGGGGAGGGGGTCAATGGATTTGTTAAAGGACGGAGCACAGCAAATTGTATAGTTAATTACTTGGCTAATGACACGGCTAGGTACTCTGTATTTGTTGACATCAAAGAAGCCTTCGACAAAGCACAGGGGATTGCGATCCTGGACGAGCTTGCATGCATGGGTGTCAAGGGGAGACTCATGAAATGGGTTGAAGACTACCTCACAGGAAGGAAAGCCAAGGTTTGCTTCAATGGAGCAGTCTCCAGAACAATGAATATAGAACTCTGGACCCCCCAAGGCGGAGTCTTAAGCCCTACACTATTCAATGTACTTATGAACGCCATTGCAAATATTGATTTTCCGGAAGGAACACAACAAGTGGGATATGCAGATGATGTCCTAATACAAGCTCCCACCTTGGGAAAAATTGAACAGTCCATTGAACTCCTTGGAAGGAAATGTATTGAGCTCGGTTTCACTCTCTCCACAAACAAGACGAAGGCATACTCCCATCACAAGCGGAGAGCAAATGAAGAACTGCAAATTAATGGTGTAACACTTGAATGGGTTGACCACTATCGGTACCTTGGCGTCACTGTCGGCTCTAACAAGGGAAAGAAAGAGGAGCTCAATCAACTCATAGGAACATGCAAAAGTCGACTCAGGGCACTGAAAGCTATGACCTGGAATGGACATGGAGCCTCTATTGCCGTGCTTAAAATGATGTACACAGCCTATGTGCGCTCCGTCATAGACTATGCCGCACCAGTTCTGTGCACCTACTCCCAAAGCGATATGAAAAGGCTTGAAAGCATTCAAAATGAAGCCATGACAATCATTCTTGGAGCTCCAAGAACTGCCAAAACGTCTAATCTATGAGAGGAGTTGTCCCTTCCCAGTATTAAAAGCAGAATTCAGGAGCTGAATGCTAAGCTTGCAATTAGGATAGCCAGAGATCCCCATTACAATGATATTGCCAAGAAAAAAACTGAGCTCTGTGCTACTTTCAGGGGGAAACAGGAGAAGCAAAAAATGGCATCACAGAGCAGTCTGCTACCTTGAAGAGCTTCACCTGCTTGAGCAAGCCCGTGAGCTCCTGCCTGTAGAGAGGTTACCTCCCTGGGAGGATGACTCATGCAAGATCATCATCAATGAAATGGCAATGAAAAAATCCAACATGATACCACAAGAAATGAGGCACAAGTATCTCGAGGAAATTTAAAAAGAAGCCAGAGAAGAACTAGATCAAATCTACACTGACGGGTCATCTAATCCTATCAATGGCAGGGCTGGTGCAGCATACACGGTAATCAAGGATAATACTTTCCAACGCAGAAATGAAGAAAAAGCACGTATTGAGAACTATGCCTCTTCAACGCAAGCAGAGCTAACTGCCATTGTTATGGCGTTAAGGTTTCTTGAACGGAACACTAATGGTGCAGTGATTTGCACCGATTCAAAAGCAGCACTGCAAAGCCTAAGTAAAAACCAGGCAGAAAATCTTGCAATAGTCGCTGAAATTAAGAGAGCTGTGAGAGTACTTACCAATCAGGGAAGAGTCATCAAGTTTCTGTGGATCCCCTCCCATGTTGGAATATGTGGGAATGAACGAGCAGATGTGCTGGCTGCTGAAGGCGCTGAAGGAGACCATATTGAATACTTCATACCCAAGACTCAACTACAAATTAGAGGTATTATCAGGCAACATCACCGTGACAAGGTAACTGAGGAAAGGAGGATAGAAGCACAAACCAGTGAATCTGTACGATGGTACAACATGGTTGCAGTTGGCAATCCCAATCATTATGGCCGAAGAGGAGGACGACGAGGGAGAGAATCAGTAATAGCGAGAATCCGTCTTGGATACAAATATCCATGGAGATTTGGAATGGAAACAACAGTTGATCAGCGAAGTTGCAGAATCTGTGGTGAGAGTGATGGACACCGCCTTGACCACTATCTACGTGAATGTGAACACCTGAGAGACATTAGGAATATGTGTAGAATAATAAACCCCACATTGTTTGAGTTAGGAAAACACTATTTGTCAAATATTGATACTGTTCTTAAAAGATTTCCCCATTTTGCACCCGCAAGATAACGTAAGCTTTTAACATGATAAACATAATCTCACTCCACAAATTTTCTTGTGTCAATTACATTTACAAAACCCTGTTCTTAAACGCAAATCCTCCTCTGAAACTCTCCATGGACAGATGTAATAGGACCCATTATCACCACACCAGAAATAAATATCTCTTTGATATCCCCAGAGTCAAA
Organism: Procambarus clarkii; assembly: GCF_040958095.1. Lineage (NCBI taxonomy): Eukaryota > Metazoa > Arthropoda > Malacostraca > Decapoda > Cambaridae > Procambarus > Procambarus clarkii. The sequence continues at coordinate 3,273,522 of NC_091157.1, forward strand.
CTTAATCTGTGTAAACACTCTATGCAAATAAGGGGACCCAGTCTATGGAACTCACTCCCTAATGAATTGAAAAGCTGTCCAACTTTTGCGTCATTCAAAAACAAAACTAAAAAGTACCTAATCTCATCTGCATAGTTTTTTTACCTTGTTGCTTTAAAATAGCACTGTATCTATTGCTACCCAATCTCCCTATCTTTATGTACCCAATCCGAACATCTTTACCATTGTGATCATTGCTGTCTTCTTATATGTGCTATCAATCTGCTGTACGGTGTCTGTTAATCTTGTTTAAATTACCAATCAAGCTGTCAATGTAATCAACCAGAGCTTTAATATACTTACTATTCTCTCTCATCTCATTTTTTTCTTGCAATGTATCTGTTATAATTTTTTTAATTCTGCTAGAATTTACCTACCTAAAATTATCTGTTAGATTAAGGACCTGCCCGAAACGCTGCGCGTACTAGTGGCTTTACAAGATGTTAAATAATATGCTATGTATTCTCTCTAACCCAATGTACCTTCTTGTATATAAATAAATAAATAAATAAATAAATAAATAAATAAATAAATGTGATGTTATTTCTGTGTGCTGGTTTGGGACCAGCCCTCTAATATTTTTCCACATATAAATTATTATGCATCTCTCCCGCCTGCGCTCAAGAGAATACAGATTTAGGCTCTTTAGTCGGTCCCAGTAGTTTAGATGTTTTTCTGAGTGGATTCAAGCAGTAAAGGATCTCTGCACACTCTCCAGGTCAGCAATTTCACCAGCTTTGAAAGGGGCTGTCATTGTGCAGCAGTACTCCATTCTAGAGAGCAATAGCGTCTTGAAAAGTATCATCGTCGGTATAGCATCTCTAGTGTGAAAGGTTCTTGTTATCCAACCTGTTATTTTTCTCGCAGTTGTGACGGCTACTTTTATTGCGTACTTTGAAGGTAAGGTCTTCCGACATGAGTACACCCAAATCTTTTACATTGCCTTTTCGTTCTATGTTATGATTTGACTGAGTTTCGTACGTGGTTTCCATTTTTATATTTTCATTCTGTCCGCATTCCACATTCCATGACATGGCATTTATTCACACTGAATTCCATTTGGCAATTAAAGCTCCAAGCACTTACTTTATCTACATCGATTTGAAGGGCATTAGAATCGTCTGCATCTCCTATCTTCACCAGTATATTAGCATCATCCACAAACATGTTCAGATAATTCAGTATTTCTTCGGGTAGATCATTTATGTAGACGATGAACGTTACTGGTGCAGAAACGGAACCCTGTGGTAATCCACTAGTAACACTCCACCAGTCACCTACATTGTCTCAGATTACTGCCCTCCTCTATCTGTCAGTTAAAACATTTCATTCCTATCAGAAGTCTCCCCGTCACCCCTCCAACATGTTCCAGTTTCCAGAAGTCTGTTGTGTGGGACTGTCAAAAGCCTTTTTTAAGTTTAGATAGACAGTAAACCCAACAACGTCTTTCTTATAATATCTCTGTGACTATCATGAAAACTAAGTAGATTTGTTACACTTTTTCTTCTTCTTCTTCTTGATAGTAGGTGCAGTTTGCATGAAGGGTTTGTCCTCCGATGACTGCACCAGTACAGATGTTGGTAGAGGCGTTTATTAAATTTTGCCCCGAGGGGCAAGTTTATTGGGCAGCGCCACTCATCTTGTGAGTGAACATACCGCCATAGCAGAATGTACAACACTCCCCAATAGGAAGAAAACCCGCTGGGTTGTTCATCCTGTCACTTGTACCCAGACACAGTTGGGACTTGCTTAACTGTCTCAAGTGAACAGCTCCTCAAACAAGAAGATTAACATTTATCAACCCTTAAGGGAGTTAGACAAGGGAGCTGAGTGTTGTCTGAAAGCAGAATTTGTTATTATTCTGATAGCAGATTTTTGCTGGGTGATGATGGACTTGAGGTGGTTTGCAGTGGTTGAACCCCCATGCACAGATACCATAATTAAGATAGGGATAGATTAGTGCATAATATAGAGAGATGAGAGCAGAGTTAGGTACATAATATCTGATTTTGGAGAGTATCCTAACTGTTTTAGAGACTTTCTTAGTTATGTGTTGTATGTGGGTGCTGAAGTTGAGTCTCTTGTCTAGGAATTGGCCAAGAAACTTTCCATCATTTTTATTGCTGATGTTTACATTATCTATCTGAAGCTGAATTGCATTTGTAGATTTCCATCCAAATAAAATGTAGTAGGTCTTTTTTATGTTAAGTGTTAGTTTATTGGTTGACATCCATAAGTGGACTTTTTTTAGTTCATTATTAACAACATCATTTAGTGTATGTGGGTTGGGGTTGGAGTAAATGAGGGTAGTATCATCAGCAAACAAAATAGGTTTCAGAATGTTAGAGACATTAGGCAGATCATTAATGTATATAAGAAATAGTAGGGGTCCCAAGATGCTGCCCTGTGGCACTCCAACGGTTATTGGTAGAATGGGAGAGATTATATTATTGATGGCTACACATTGGTGTCTATCACTAAGATAGGATTGGATATAGTCCAGTGCATGGCCTCGGATTCCATAATGATGGAGTTTACATAAGAGGTAATCGTGATTAACAGTATTAAAGGCCTTTCTCAGGTCAATGAAGAGTCCAATTGGAAACTCATTTTTGTCAAGGGCTGAGTAAATTATATCAAGGAGACTAATAATTGCATCGTTGGTACTCTTTTGAGAGCGGAAGCCAAACTGACAGGGGCTAAGAATGTCGAATTTTACGAGATAGGAGTAGAGCTGTTTGTAGATAATTTTTTCAAATATTTTTGATAGTATGGGTAGGTTCGATATTGGTCTGTAGTTGTTTATGTCTGACGAATTACCTCCTTTATGAACTGGCGTTACTCTTGCGTTTTTAAGGATATCAGGGAAGGTATGACACTCAAGGGATTTGTTGAACAGCAGAGCTATAGGTGGTGCAAGGGCATGGGAGGCGCTCTTGTATACAATGGATGGGATTTCACTGATGTTCCCGGCTTTGGTTTTTAGTGAGTGTATGATGGACACAACATCTGACGGGCTGACTGGTGAGAGGAGAAGAGAGTTTGGATAGCTGCCTGAGAGATGTGTTGATATGTGTCTGAGTCTGTGGGATTTTACTTGCAAGGTTAGCACCAATCGATGTAAAGAAGCTATTAAATTCATTCGCCATTTCTAAGTCAGATGGCAGTGTAAGGCCATCCTTAGAGAGTGTTATCTGGTTGTGGGAGTGTTGTTTAGTACCCAGGATGTTAGAGATGGTATTCCATGTGCTTTTCATGTTGCCTTTTGCTTCTTTGAATCTAGTCTCATAATATGAAAGTTTTGCTTTTCTTATGATACTGGTAAGCACTGATGAGTACCTTTTAACTACTTCCATTGAAACTAGGCCACTCCTAAATTTCTTGAGACCGGAAGAACATGAGACCAGAAGGCATGGCAGGATGTGCAGAATACCCCCGTTGAAAAGCAAAGGTGCAACAGGTACTCTTGAGAGAGAATTCCATCAACATCAGAGGCCTGAGACTGTTCAACACGCTTCCACTACACATTAGGGGCATAATTAGCTTATGCATTGCTTTACAACTTCAGACTTGCTTTTAAATTTTGAATATTTAAATTTTTTAAATTTAAATTTTCTTTTAAATTTTAAAACTTTTAAATTTAAATTTTGCTTTAATCTTTCACCATAAAGATGGTGAAAGATTAAAGAAAATGTTCATGACTTTTGTGAGACCAAAACTGGAACATGCAGCTGTTGAATGGTACCCAAATCTCAAGAAGCACAAAAATAAACTGGAAAAGATGCAACGGTATGCAGCAAAACATGGCTCCTGGAACTGAAAAAACAAAGAGTTACGAGGAGACACAACGGGCGTTAAACATCCCATCAGTAGAAGATAGAAGAAATAGAGGTAATATAATCACCACTTTCAAATTACTAACAGGAGTCGTTCAAATTGACCAAGAGGAATTCCTAAAACCAACAACTTCACAAACAAGAGGATACAGATTCAAGCTAAGGAAACAAATGTCGCTGAAAATATATTAGAAAGTTTTCTTTTGCAAACAGAGTGGTAGACGGTTGGAATAAGTTAAGTGAGAAGGTGATGGTTGGCAAAACCTTCAGTAGTTTTAAAGCACTATATGACAATGAGTACTGGGAAGACGGGACACCACCAGTGTAGGCCTCATCCTGTAACTACACTTAGGTAATTACACCATATATATCATACAAATACTGCAAGATACTGCCGTGAACCAAAGCGAGGAACATTAGTCAAATACCATCTATGGTATAAATGAGTGCCCCTCATGCCCTTTCACCACCCATCACTCTGCTATTGCAACAAATCTAGTGTCATACTTTCCCTGATATCCTTAAAAAGGCCCCCTCACTGTCCCACTGTTAGAAGCCCCAGCAACGGCTGCGGGGGGGGGGGGGGGGAGAGAGAAAGGAATAGCCACGAAAACGACCAGGACGAGCACCAAGCATCGGCTCCTGGAGACAGACACAATTGGCGAAAACCGCGAAATCAGAAGTTGGAGTTCGAGGAAATTGGCGTAATAACCTCGAACGTTCCATTGAAGAAGAGACATCGACGAGAAGAGAAAGGACAAAAACAGAAAACAAGGAAGAAACAAAGGCGAAAGAGCAACAGAGCACGTTAAAGAATATCAGGGTCGGGATCAGGGTCAGCAAAGTCAGGGTTAGGGGGCATGGGTAAACTGAGCAAAGACGGAGGGAAGGAGGTGGGAGAACAGACCAGAGGTGGGCGGGCGGGGTCCGGAGAAGGAAGAGGAGGAGACAACGGAGGGGAGCAGTCAAGGACAGCAGCAGGAAGAGGGGGGGGTAGAAAGAGGGGAGCGCACCTTAGCAAGGGCAGCAACCGAGAGGGAAGCGGGGGCTAAAGAAACCTCTATAGCAGGAACAGGGGGCGCAACCACCGAAATGGGAGGGGAAGGAGCGAGAGAGGCAGAAGTAGGGGCCGAGGAAGAAAGCGAAACCTTCTTACCCGCCGGGGAGGAGGAAGGAGAGGAGCCAGGCTTACGCTTCTGACTTAAAGAGACAGGTGTCCCAGCAACCACGTACTGGGCAACGGATTCTAGCGTCTCTACAGGGGAAGCTGAGCGAGAGCACACATGACGGCCGTTTGGAGAGCGATGGACATCAGCCCGCACCGACAGGCGGCGGGGAGAGTCAAGAGACGGAGGGGAAGGAGGAACGGAGGGAGACGAGGAAGAAGACACAGGAGACAAGACAGACCGGGTAGAAAGAAGGGGAACCCTAGACAGAGGACCAGGAGGTGGATCCTTCGGGAGAGAACCCAAAGGAACAGAGGAGGGGGCAGTGGGCGTATCAAGGTCCAAGGCCGGAAACGGTTGTGAGTCTGAGGAAGGTGGGAAGGACGAGGAGAGGAAGAGCGCAACACGCGAGCATAAGAGATATTAGCATAAGGCGGGAGCCGGCGAACCTGGCGTCTCGCCTCAGGAAAAGATAAACGCTCCCGGTGCTTCAAGTTGAGGACGGCTGCCTCAAGCTTGTAATGGACACACGCACGGGAGAAGGTAGGATGGGCCTCACCGCAGTTGAGGCAACAAGCCTGGGGAGAAGTGCACTCCGACTTATAGTGACCTTCGCCACCACACAAAGGACAGAGAGAGACAGTCCCGGAGCAGCGGAGGGCACCATGCCCAAACCTCCAGCACTTGTTACAGAGCCGAGGAGAAGGAATGTACTCCTGGACAGAGCACCTGGCACCAGCAAGAATGACAGAGGGTGGAAGGGTCCTACCATCAAAGGTAATCTTCACAACCCGGAGGGGTTGACGGCGACTACCACGAGGGGGACGAGTAAACGTGTCCACCTGGAGAATAGAATGGCCCTGGGAAGCAAGGATATGTCGAATATCGTCGTGGTAGTCGCGCAGGTCCCGAACACCGGTCGCAACATGGGGCGGGAGCAGAATAGTGCCAACACTGGCATTCAACTGAGCGTTCTTCGAGACCCGAACAGGGGTCTCACCAAGGCAGGATAAGGCTGCCAAGCGGGAAGCAGCATCCTGAGAAGGAGCAGCAACGACACGTGTACCAAGACGAGTGGGGTTGAAAGTAATGGAGGCATCCACGGAATCAACGAGACGTCGATGGAGGGAGAAATCGTCAGGAGGCGCAGAATCAAGAGGGAGGAAATCAAAATATTTGGCCCACGAAGCGGGACCAAACAAGGCTTGATAGGTAGCAGAACTGGAAGGAATCGAGCGAGGGCGGCCGTGACGAGGACGGCGGTGAGAACCCCTAGAGAGAGAGGGGTTAAAAGGCGCAGTAGTTACAACTAGAAATGGAGCCGCGCCAGGGGACGAGGTAGTCACCACTGGGGGCTTGGGGCTCGACCCAACCACAGAGGAGGGAGGGGAGCCAGGGGAAGGAGTCAGAGAGGCCAAAGGAGGAGCAAGGTCGGGGCCCAATGCAGCGGAGGCTACAGAGCCCGGTCTTCCAACACGGACCGACTCGGAAGCTTGGTCGCCCACCCCACGAGCCTGAGAAGGTAAAGCAGAAACAGTCGAAACAGGGGTTATCATCATTACGACAAGGAATATTCATTCACGAATGTGCCCCCACACTCACCACGGAGCCACAATTAGAGGCAGGACACCCAACAAGAAGCTATCGCCGATCATGCCGGGGCCTCCTAGGGGTGCGTCGTGAGTATACGCCCCACAAACGTCACCTTAAGAACCGACAGCCCGTCGAGATCGGGTTCAGTGACGAAAGGGGGATTGACAATAAAAGGTTCCCCTCGCTCTCGACGTCGGGTACTACAGTTCTACGGGTGCAAGAGTATGCCTCCTCAAGCACCCGGGCATCAAAATAGAAGAAGTCCAAGGGAAGAACCAGAACAAGCAAAAGGTCGGCAGGAAACGGCAAGCAGATAGGAGAAGAGGGGGGCAGAAAAACGAAACAGAAGGAAAAGGAAAAGGTGCTCAGCATAATTGGAGAGGACGGCAGCAGGAGCACAAGGCTAGAAAAGGAAAGAGGACTGTCCCAAGGAGCATCACACTCCGGCAGCCGCCCACTAAGCCCCCCTCACGGCAACAACGAGCTGAGTGGGGAGGGGGGCCCCTACCACAAGTGTATCATCAGAAAAGAAGGAATCTGGCAAGTATCTTAAATCAAGGGAGCTATCAGAAATGTATAGATTAATGAAATTTAACTCTCGGTCTTGTAATTGTATCCGCAAGCTAATACTGTTATGATCTCAGCCTGCAGGAGAAACGAGTCTCCCTCCTTGAGAGTTATTCAGCAAGCCTGACCTAACCGGAAGGTCTAGGAAATATAGAGGCGATAACACAGATGTAAAATAGTTTGTTGGATTCAAATAACAATTTAAGATTATGGGCAGTGCATAAGGAAACAGATAAATGACTGGTTAGGAGATGTGGATAATTTGCTGGAGGCGTGAGGCTCGCTTCTGGAGGGCTTTGACCTCACTTGAGGCCAGACATCGCAGGGGGAAAGCCGCACTCCGTTGAGCTCCCATCAGAAGGGAACCCCTAGTGATATATCTCGAAGAGAAGAGAAGTATGCAGACGTACCAGCTGTGGAATCGAGCTGGGGATGTGTGGTCTCAAGTCCTGGGCGACGAGGAGTGTTTATTAAACCGCCCAGAGACATTATCGTGGGCCGTGGCAGCGCCCTGACCAGGCTTCGTCAGAGGGAGGAGCGCCCTCGACCAGATAATCTGTGGTTTGTCTTTGGGGAAGAAGTTGCTGAGAACTTCGAAGCCAGCACAGAGGGAGTAGTTGATGAGACTCCAAGGTAGTGGAGCAGAGGACCTCGAGCTGTGAGGAGAAACAGTGAAGAGGAGTATCACGTGCTTCTGTAGAGGTGGTGAAGCACCATAGTTGCTCGAGGGAACTTCATGGTATAGCAGCCAAGAGAGCTGTGGAGGAACCTAGCAGAAGGGTGAAGCACCGTAGTTGCTCAAGGAGAACTTCATGGTAGCAGCCTGGAGGAGCTGCAGAGGATCCTGGTAGTTAAACCCAGAAGAACCTGAAAAGATCAGGGTAGTGAACTTCCAGATGTGGGAGGGAGGTTCTAAATGATTACTTGTAGAGAGGTGATCGAGTGCTTGGTTGTCATTAGCGTGCAAGACGCAGTGAGAGGTGGGTGATTGTTTGCATTCTTATGTCAAGGAATGTTTTATACTGAAGTTTAGAGTTACAGTCGTAGGCTGGATTACCTACAGATGTATGTGTTCTAGGACTAATAGGGTGATCGATTGATCATTGTTGTGTATCAAGGAACATTTATACTGATATATGTTATTGCATTCAAATGCTGATTTTCCTCGTACATGTTTATAGATATATATACATATTCTCTTGCTGATAGTGCAACAGTGTATGTAGACTTGATCTACTTGAGGATGTTGATAATATCAGGTGGTGAACCAGGAGATAGGATACCACTTGATAAACTGATAATAGAGTTCTGATGGTGTTGGAGTGCACCCTGATTGTAATAGTATAGAGTATAGGATTCATTATTATTATATGTGTATATGTATTGTGTATGTGCTCTGTCCAGTAAATGTATTCAAATTTGCTGGTATTTGACCTTGTCCTAGTGAGGCTTCCCATGAAATAATACAGGAGAGAGAGAGAGAAAGAACCAAGACCCACTGTGGACAGGGTAGAAGGTAATACTAATAAGTCAAAGGGGGATTGAGGAGATCATATCACCTAAGGAGAGAGTGGGTGTGTGCACGTGACAACGAGGCTAAGTGTTGGAGCCGCATCCCCTAAACGTGTGACGTTGAGCCCCTCTCCAAGAGCTAGAAGCGCCAAGGGTGATCTCCTAGTGAGGTATAAGCACTCTACCGAGTTGTGGGTTGGGTTGTCCGTAAAGGAGGAACAACGACGACAACACCACCAACACACATCTATAATAAATTGGGGGCCTGTGTCCGGGAGAGTGAACTGACACACCCACACCCTGTCCAAGAGTGGATTTGTACACCCTTGCTGAAATAGATAAACTGTGTGACTGCAGATGTATATTCTCTCTCTTGGGAAGACTCACAGGACAAGATGGATAAGGTGCAAGCGTTTGTGGAGTCAGGCAAGCCTGAGGACTTGGAAGGTTGCACGAGGGATCAACTAAAACAAATAGCAGAAAAATGTGGCATCAGGTTGAAAGCATCTAAAGTAGCTGGGATGAAGGATGAGATCCTGAGGCAGTTAAGAGCCAAAAGTGAAGCGGCAGAGCAAGGATCCCAAAAAGGAGCTGAAAGTGGAAAGGAGGATGATGGGCAGGATGAAGTGAGATCCCAGGGATCGAGTAGGAGCAGCAAGAGCAGCCGCAGTAGCAGGAGTAGCCGAAATAGGAGCTTGGAGAGATTCCAGTTAGAGCTCCAGATGCAGCAACAACGAGAGGACAAGGAGAGACAGTTCCAGCTGGAAAAGATGAAGCTAGAACTCCAGATGAAAAGGGAAGTAGAAAAAGAGAAAACCAGAATGAGGGAACTGGAGTTGGAACAAGAGAAAGAAAAAGAGAAAGCAAGACTAGAGGTGGAGAAAGAAAAAGAGAAAACCAGAGTAAGAGAACTGGAGTTGGAACAGGAGAAAGAAAAAGCCCAAGTCGAAAAAGAAAAAGAGAGAACAAAACAAATGCAGATAGAAGCGAATAGAACCTTGACTGAGCAAAGGATTGAACATGGGTTGCCAGAGAGCACCACCCAGGTATCACACTCACCAGATGTTAGGATTAGGGAGAAGGACATTCCCTTGTTTGTTCCCGAAGAGGCAGAGAGCTTTTTCTAGCACTTTGAAAAGGTAGCCAGCATCAAGGAGTGGCCACAGGAGGAATGGGCCCAGCTGGTCCAGTTAAGACTGACCGGTGCAGCCAGGGAGGCATACACCCAATTGTCACTGGAAGAGTGCCAGGATTATGCCACAGTAAAGAGCAGCATATTGCGCTCGTTTCAGTTAACCCCAGAAGCTTATAGGAAGCGCTTCAGAGAGATGATCAAAGTTGGAGCATGTACCTTGGCTGAGACGGCAAGGGATCTGGAAAGACGATTCCAGAAGTGGATTGAAGCTGCTGGAGTTGGATCTTACGCTGACCTGAAGCAACTGATGGTCATGGAGAAGTTCTTGGAGATGATGCATCCCGAAACAAAGTTCAAGATCCAAGAAGCAGGGATAAAGGAGGTGAAAGATGCCGCAGATAGGGCGGATATGATTACCGAAGCATACAAGAGCTTGAGGGAGAACAGAGTGAAGAATGAGGTGAGACGCAACAATGGCAGATCCAGTGGAGTCTGGTGAGGAAGAAATTATGAGAGACCCAAAAGAGTCTGGGGGTGAGAAGACTTTTGATAAATGGGCAGACAAAAGTAAGTACCCTAAAACTCAGAAGAGTAGGTCGCGCACTTCGTCTGAAAGTGAAGATGGAGGAGCTAAACGAGAAACTGATCGTTATCCAGGAAGTCAAGAGCCGAGTAAAGCCCCACAGAGTGCAGGTAGTGTACCTGGCCCGAGGAACTCTCATGCGAGTGGACAAAGTCAGAACCACTCTGGTACATATAGAAGAGACTTTTCCCAGGTGAGGTGTTGCAATTGTAACGGAGTGGGTCACGAGATGCGAGACTTTCGGCAGGGCAAAAGAGTTGTGACCCTGGCCATGTGTGACCCCCGAACTAAATATTCTAAGGTGTTCCAAGACAAACCACAGAAGATGAACTTAGTGAACGAGACGTATAGGCCGTTCGTGAGCAAAGGTTGGATCAGTATTGGAGGCCAACCTGAGGTAGAAGTTGGTATCTTAAGAGATACCGGAGCTAATCAGAGCTTGATTGCGAGAAGCCTGATTGGGAATGATCGACGGTTAGCTGGCAGGAGTAAGATGAAAGTATATGGGTTATTGTCCGAGAGTGACATGCCCGTATGCACTGTCCAGCTAAGGTCGGAATATGTGTCGGCGGAGGTGATGTTGGGAGTGTGCCCCGACATACCTATTCCAGGAGTCCAAGTGATCCTGGGGAATGACTTGTGCGGGACAAAGGTGTTGCCAGGAATCGTAGCGGAGACTGTGCCAGAGGAGTGCCCAGAAGGCTACGGCACGGGTGGGACACCTGAGAGTGTGAACCTGACTGACATCCGAGGAGATGAGTCAGGAGACCGCCAAGCCATTGAGTACCCTGTCTCGGTAGTGATGAAGGCAGAGGTGGCCGACGAGGAAGACACTGGAGAAGGTGAGACAGTGTCGATTCAGCCGGTGGAAGATATCGATGTAGATATAGCGTGGCTGTTTGATGAAGGTCCAGCCCAGGAAAATGAAGTCTCGGTGAGGTCAAAAGTGAAGATGACCCAGCCGAAGAAGACTCATGTGAAGAGAGGGGACCTGAGTAGAGCCCAGCACGCTGAAATTAAGGGTCGGAAGGTGAATGCAACTGTGCTGAGTAGAAATGAGGAAGGATGTGGACATATTGAGGACGGGAGTAGAGCGTCAAGTTATCCACGAGCACAGAGGCATATGGATAGTGGAGTTAAGTTGTGGGAGATGTCAAGAGTTGGCATGTTTCACAGAAAACGTGGAGGAGAGATAGTGAAGAAGAGTAATAGCCGAGAAAATGAAAGGAGAAGAGACAGTATGTGTGGAGAGAGGCTTACGAGCACTCTAGGAGAGGTAAAGCGACATGTACGGTCGAGTGCTGCTGGATGTAGTACAGTGCTTGGAGAAACTTTTAGGGAACAAAGAAGAGTTGAAGGAGAAGAAAGGGAGTTGTATAGAGGTGAGAAGTGTGGGAAGAGGATGATGATACAAGCATGGAGGAATAGAAGAAAGCCGAGGACTCGATGGAAGTCAAACAGGATGAGGTCTCGGATAAATGAGACGAAAGGGAAGATCGTTGGTGAAGACGAGGGAGTGAAGTATGATGGCAGGAGACGAAAGTATAATGGCAGTAAATGGAAGTGTGAAGATGACAAAGGCGGTACAGACAGTAGATATGTGACTCTGGACGAGAAGAGAAGAAGACGAGGAAACGGAGGGTGGAAACAATAAGTAGAGTGGACCGATGGAGTGCAGGCCTCCAAGGAGGACAGCCTAGCCAAGAGGTGCCTGAGAAGTCAGATCGTTTATGAGAAGATCATGTTTCTGGAGAGTTGTGAGCGGGATGTTGCAAGGTGCAACGAACTAATTGTAGACTCCTAAGGGAGTACGTAAGCAGATCAACCGGTCGAACCAATCGGTTGAAGAACGAGACAGTGTGGTGGCGGATATATTATCCCGAGCTTTGCCACTGGAATAACTCTCAAAAATAAGGGGAGGGGAGTGTTATAATCTCAGCCTGCAGGAGAAACAAGTCTCCCTCCTTGAGAGTTATTCAGCAAGCCTGACCTAACCGGTAGGCCTAGGAAATATAGAGGCGATAACACAGATGTAAAATAGTTTGTTGGATTCAAATAACAATTTAAGATTATGGGCAGTGCATAAGGAAACAGATAAATGACTGGTTAGGAGATGTGGATAATTTGCTGGAGGCGTTAGGTTCGCTTCTGGAGGGCTTTGACCTCACTTCAGGCCAGACATCGCAGGGGGAAAGCCGTGCTCCGTTGAGCTCCCGTCAGAAGGGAACCCCTAGTGATATATCTCAAAGAGAAGAGAAGTGTGCAGACGTACCAGCTGTGGAATCGAGCTGGGGATGTGTGGTCTCAAGTCCTGGGCGACGAGGAGTGTTTATTAAACCGCCCAGAGACATTATCGTGGGCCGTGGCAGCGCCCTGACCAGACTTCGTCAGAGGGAGGAGCGCCCTCGACCAGATAATCTGCGGTTTGTCTTTGGGGAAGAAGTTGCTGAGAACTTCGAAGCCAGCACAGAGGGAGTAATTGATGAGACTCCAAGGTAGTGGAGCAGAGGACCTCGAGCTGTGAGGAGAAGCAGTGAAGAGGAGTGTCACGTGCTTCTGTAGAGGTGGTGAAGCACCATAGTTGCTCGAGGGAACTTCATGGTGTAGCAGCCAAGAGAGCTGTGGAGGAACCTAGCAGAAGGGTGAAGCACCGTAGTTGCTCAAGGAGAACTTCATGGTAGCAGCCTGGAGGAGCTGCAGAGGATCCTGGTAGTTAAACCCGGAAGAACCTGAAGAGATCAGGGTAGTGAACTTCCAGATGTGGAAGGGGGGTTCTAAATGATTACTTGTAGGGAGGTAATCGAGTGTTTGGTTGTCATTAGCGAGCAAGACGCAGTGAGAGGTGGGTGATTGTTTACATTCTTATGTCAAGGAGTGTTTTATACTGAAGTTTAGAGTTACAGTCGTAGGCTGGGTTACCTACAGATGTATGTGCTCTACGACTAATAGGGTGATCGATTGATCATTGTTGTGTATCAAGGAACATTTATACTGATATATGTTATTGCATTCAAATGCTGATTTTCCTTGTACATGTTTATAGATATATATACATATTCTTTTGCTGATAGTGGAACAGTGTATGTAGACTTGATCTACTTGAGGAGGTTGATAATATCAGGTGGTGAACCAGGAGATAGGATACCACTTGATAAACTGATAATAGAGTTCTGATGGTGTTGGAGTGCACCCTGATTGTAATAGTATAGAGTATAGGATTCATTATTATTATATGTGTATATGTATTGTGTATGTGCTCTGTCCAGTAAATGTATTAAAATTTGCTGGTATTTGACCTTGTCCTAGTAAGGCTTCCCATGAAATAGTACAGGAGAGAGAGAGAGAAAGAACCAAGACCCACAGTGGACAGGGTAGAAGGTAATACTAATAAGTCAAAGGGGGATTGAGATCATATCACCTAAGGAGAGAGTGGGGAGTCACAGTGGCTCGAGTGGGTGTGTGCACATAACAACGAGGCTAAGTGCTGGAGCCGCATCCCCTAAACGTGTGACGTTGAACCCCTCTCCAAGAGCCAGAAGCGCCAAGGGTGATCTCCAAGTGAGGTATAAGCACTCTACCGAGTTGTGGGTTGGGTTGTCCGTAAAGGAGGAACAACGACGACAAAACCACCAACCCAAACTATAATAATACTTTCAATACCTCTATATCTCTGAAGGATTTCAATTATCTCGGCAGGTATGGTACTTTTGACATAACATGAGACTCCCCTAATTCCTACATCAGCATATAAGTGAAAACCTCTATAGCCATTTAGCCTCAGAATACTACCATCCCTATCCCTAGTTTCCTGGAGTGCTACTATGTCAATATTCTCTCTAAGAGTATAATAGTGTACATCCGCCGCTCTAGTTTTTAATCCATTAACGTTCCAAGATAATATCCTCACTTTACTTTCATCCATGATTAATAATAAAACTACCTTTGCCCTGTCCGTCACATTCCAAGAGATACGAGAGTTTTTTAGACACTTCCTCCCAACACTGTAACATTTTTCCTTTCACCTCACTTGTACAACAGCTACTAACATCAAAGGTGACCTTATTCATATCTATTTTCTTTTTTATTTATCTATACTGTTTTACTCTAACGTTTGTTTCAACATTTGTCACTACAGAAAGTTGAACACCGCTAACATTACTAGAAAGTTCATTTTCCTGACTATCCTTTATCATAAATACGTCATGTTCTTCCTTACTTTCTTCTACGCACGTTTCACTTTCCATTTCACGTTCTGTTTCACTTTCCATTTCACATTTTGTTTCACCACCATCTTCACCCCGTCTACCCTTCATAGCTAATTTTCCTAATGCCTCAATCCTTTTGTCTAGTTTTTTTTAGATATTCCAATATTTGAGTACCAACCTCTGAGTTCACTATATTGTCCTGAGCCTTATCTCCACAAGGTTTCATTTTTTCAACTGCATTTCCTACTTTCCCTAGGCTCACCTTAATTGTCTCCGTTCCTTTCTCCCAGACATTGCACATAGGGGTTGTCGTTGGCTTCCAGCTGTTTCCTCCATGTTCCTGCTGCACAATCCTTCCTTCCTTCGAGGATACATCTATCCTGCTTGTAGGACCCGTCCTGGAGTCTCTCAGATAAGGCTTCATGGGGCATAGATAGTAACTAGCATTGTGGCTGCCTCGACAGTTGCAACAAGATGGCAAGACTTTTTCGTTGTTGTTAATCTTGACTCTACACTCTCGCGAGTCGTGTTTCTTACCACAATACCGACACCTGGGGTCAAACTGACATTTCCATGCCATATGTCCCCAACGTGAACACTTCATGCATAACATGGGCTCCTCAATGAATTTTGCCACTTTCCTGTAGCCTAGCCCTTGCACAAAAATTCTTTCTGGAGCCTCACCCTTTACCAAGGCAACAACCTGGCTTTGATTTTCACCACGAATACTGTTCCTCTTTGCCCAAACAACACCATCATTGTTGAGCAATAGATAATCAGGATCCAAATAAGTTGGATACTTAAACACTATGACCTTGGTATGTATCATACCTTCTTCCGGAGTAACCATCACAATATTCTCAAACCCATCCTTCGTTAGGTGTTCCACGGCCTCTTCTGTTCCAACTGTTATGTAGGGCCGGTGAAGACCCTCCTTGAAGATTGGTTCATATTCAAAACGCTCCTTAGCCAGACGAACCGTCCACTCCAGCCTTTGATGGAAGTTCAGTTGGCACGTTGTGGGAAATAACAGCCTCTTCCTTCTATTAAATTTCTTCTCGTGCGTACTGCTGAGTATGGTTTCATTTTTTGGTTTCTTTGTTATTTATTCATCTTCACTCTCACTGTCTCGCTCTCTGTGAATATTTCGCCGTTTATTTCTGTTCATTACTACTTCAAACGGCCTGGTATCATCTTCTCTGTCCTCCTCACTATCACTTAGGCATACCGCCTCAGCCATTTCCTCGACACTCAAAGGCACTGTCAACCAGCAAGAACAAATTCACAAGAGTTTTACATTCTTGTAAAGCCACTAGTATGCGTAGCGTTTCGGGCAGGTCCTTAACCCTAATTTCCCCGGAATACGACCCCGCCGAATCGTTTAACAACCAGGTACCCATTAACTGCTGGGTGAACAGAGGCTACAGTTAAGGATTGGCGCCCAGTCAATCCTCCCCGGCCAGGATTCGAACCCAAGGCAAGGCGCTTGCGAAACGCCAGGTGAGTGTCTTACCACTGCGCCACGGAGACTGCTCCACTGCAGTTGTGTCCAGACCACGGTTGTGTGCGGTCGCTAGGTTGGCGCTCTTGGCGTCCGCTGATTGGTGGGAGGTGGAGTATTGCCCCACACTCTTCGTTTTTGCACGTGGTGATACAGGATATTGTGCATTTGTTCTCGATTATTGACAGGGTCGAAGAAATGGCTGAGGCGGTATGCATAAGTGGTAGTGAGGAGGACAGACAAGATGATAACAGACCGTTTGAAGTAGTAGTGAACAAAAAGAAACGGAGAAATAATAACAGACAGCGAGACAGTGAGAGTGACGATGAGATTACAAAGAGACCAAAGAATGAGACCCTACTCAGCAAGACTCAAGACAAGCAAGACAAGATAAGAAGGAAGAGGCTGTTGTTCCCTACAACATGCCAATTGAATTTCCACCAAAAGCTAGAGTGGACGGTACGTCTAGCTAAACAATGTTTGGAATACGAACCACTTTTCAAGGAGGGTCTTCACCGGCCCTACATAACAGTTGGGACTGAACAGGCCGTGGAACGCCTCACGACGGTTGGTTTTGAAAATGTAGTGATGGTTCCTCCAGAAGAAGGTATGTTGCACACAAAGATCATAGTTTTCAAGTTTCCAACTTATTTGGATCCTGACTGTCTTCTTCTTAACAATGATAATGTTGTCTGGGCAAAGAGGAACAGTGTTCGTGGTGACAAACAAAGCCAGGTTGTTGCCTTGGTAAAGGGTGAGGCGCCAGAGAAAATTTTTGTGCAAGGACTAGGCTATAGGAACGTTGCAAAATACATTGAGGAGCCCATACTGTGCATGAAGTGTTCACGTTGGGGACATATGGCATGGAAATGCCAGTTTGACCCCAGGTGTCGGTATTGTGGGAAGAAACACGACTCGCGAGAGTGTAGAGTCAAGATTGAAAGAAGTGAAAAAATCGTCTCATTTTGTTGCAACTGTCGAGGCAGCCACAATGCTGGTTCCTCTCTATGCCCCATGAAGCCTCATCTGAAAGAGACTAGGACGGGTCCTACAAGCAGGATAGATGTATCCTCGCAGCAAGGAAAGATTGTGCAAGAGGAACACGGAGGAAACAGTTGGAAGCCAACGGCAGCCCCTATGATCAATGTGTGGGAAAATGGGACGGAGAAAGTAAAGGCGAGCTTAGGGAAAGTACATCATGCAGTGGAAAAACTGAAACCTTGTGACGACAAGGTTCAGGACAATATGGTCACCTCTGAGGTTGGTAATCAAATTTTGGAGTATCTAAAAAAATTAGATAAGAGGATTGAGGCATTGGAAAAATTGGCTATGGAAGGTAGACGGGGTGAAGATGGTGGTGAAACAGGACGTGTAATTGAAAGTAAAACGGGACGTGAAATGGAAAGTGAAACGTGCGTAGAAGAAAGTAATGATGTGCATGAGGTAACGATGATAGAGGATAGTCAGGAGAATACACTTTCTAATAGTGTTAGCGGTGTTCAACCTCCTGTTGTGACAAATGGTGAAAGAACGGTTAAAGTAAAATGGGTTACAGAAATAACAAAAAAAATAGATATGAATAATATTACCTTCGATGTTAGTAGTAGTTGTGAAGGTGAGGAGAAAGAAAAAATGTTACGGTGTTGGAAGGAAGTTTCTAAGGTACTCTCGTATCTCATGAAATGTGACGGACAGGGCAAAGGTAGTTTTATTATTAATCATGGATGAAAGTAAATTGAGAATATTATCTTGGAACATTAATGGATTAAAAACTAGAGCGGTGGATGTACACTATTATACTCTTAGAGAGGATATTGACATAGTAGCACTCCAGAAAACTGGGGATAGGGATGGTAGCATACTGAGGCTAAATGGCTATAGAGGCTTTCACTTATATGCTGATGGAGGAACTAGGGGGGTCTCATGTTATGTCAAAAGTACCATACCTGCCGAGATAACTGGAATCCCTCAGAGATATAGAGGTATTGAAAGTATTAGCTTGCGGATACAATTAATGGACCGAGAGTTAAATTTCATTAATCTATACATCTCTGATAGCTCCCTTGATTTAAGATACTTGCCAGATTCCTTCTTTTCTGAAGATACAATTGTGGTAGGGGATTTTAATGCCAGACACCCAGCTTTAGGATCAAGGGGTAAAGCAAATAGGAATGGTTGCAGATGGTACCAATTTTTGCAGGAACATGAAGATGTTCAACTGCTGGGCGAGCCCTTTCCTACTCATTTGAGGGGAGGGAGATTAGATTATGCTTGTTTAATAAATGCTGAGGGCATAGAGGGGAATTGTCTTACTGTGGATGAAATGCTAAGTGATCATTTTGCATTACAAATACAGCTTAAACTAGATAAAAAGCATGCCTGCCTTCAGAGGAAAAGGTTAAAGTTTAATGAGGGAGAATTAAGGGGTCTTGTTGGCCAAATTAAGTCTTTGTATGATACTTATAAGCCAGTTTCGGCAGAAGCATTTTATGAAGATTTAATTAAGGAGGTGGATGTATTTAATGCAACATTGAACCGGAAACCATCTAGTATAAAAAGGCATCCCCCCAGAAAAGAAAATTATGCACATGACAAGATGCTTAAGGGGTGGACATTAACAATGAGGAGAGCTCACAGGGATTGGAATAGGAATGGTAGGACTGGGGAAGGGAAGAATGCTTTACTGGCAGTTGCTAGGCTGTGTGGGGAGAAGAGAAAGGAAATTAGGAGCAAGTATTGGCAGGAATTTGCAGAGAGAGTTGGGAGTAACAGAAACTTGAAGGAAATCTGGCAAGACGTAAATAAAATAAGGGGTAAAAAGCATAATTTTGTTGCACATCCAGACCCGCAAGGAATTGCAAATGGGCTCGTAAATAAATGGGCGGAAGCTGCCAAACTTAGTTCATTACCCGCTGTAACGAGAGTCATTAGATTCTTGAAAAGATCTAAGAAAGGATTTTATACTTATAGCAGGTAACAGTGGTGATGTCACTTGCACAGGTATTACCAGAGAAGAACTAATAACGGCGATTAAAGTTGGGAAATCTACCGCACCTGGGGAGGATGGAGTAACTTATGAAATACTTAATGAACTTGCCATTATGACGAAAAGCCCACTTTTAGACCTCTTTAATATTAGTTATAAAGAGGGCAGTATTCCCAGTAAATGGAAAAAAGCTATGATCATCCCTATCCCTAAAGCAAATGGAGAGTATAGACCTGTGTCTTTAACCTCGTGTTTTTGTAAAATGATGGAGAGGATCATTTTAAATAGACTTTTATATATAATAGGTGATCAGCTGTCTAGTAACTTGTTCGGGTTCCTCAAAGGAAAAAGTACCTCTGATTGTATTATTAAATGTCTAGCTAATGAAAATGATTATTATAGAATTTTCATTGATTTACAAGGAGCCTTTGATAAAGCCAACAAAGAGGTTATTTTATATGAATTAGCTAGTCTTGGTGTTAAAGGGAAATTATTGCGCTGGATAGGGGATTATCTTTACGAAAGGAAGGCTCAGGTGTGGTATCAAGGTTGTATGTCAGGTGTGAGGTCTTTTGAACTCGGCACACCTCAGGGAGGAGTGTTGAGTCCCACCCTGTTTAATGTACTAATGAATAAGATAGCATCTGAGAGATACTCAAATGGGGTAACTCCGATCATATATGCCGATGATATTTTGTTTCAGGGCAAAGATATTTCAAAGGTTCAAACAGTGTTGGACAATTTCGGAAACCTGTGTCACCATATGGGACTGGTGGTTAATGAAAACAAAACTATGTTTGAATGTAGAAGTCGGAGCCCCATTGTATTGAAAATAAACGGTAAAAATATAGAGTTAATATATATAAATATTTAGGCATATATGTTGGATATACCCATGAGAGTTTGGAAGCTGAGATGAACAGACTGTTGGGTCAATGTCGGAAGAGATTACAACCTCTGAAGGCCTTGGCATGCTGTGGAAAGGGAGTGGGAGTCCCTGTGCTACGAATGATATACTTGAGTACTGTAAGATCGCTTATTGATTATGCTGCACCTGCCATTTCTTGTTTTGGTAAAAGAAGGATGGGCAAGTTGGAGAAGATACAAAATGAAGCCATGAGAATTATCTTAGGATGCCCAAGAAATGCTATGATTGAGATAATGAGGATGGAGTTGAATCTGCAGAGTATTGGGGATAGAATTGAAGAGATAAATGTAGCCTCTGCCATTAGATTAATGAGAGGTGGGGGAGCTAATGAATTAATCCTCTCGGTTCAAAAGGTGGGAAGTAGTGAACAGTGTATGATGAAGAAGAGAGTATATATGAATAAATTATGTTATAATGTTATAAAGTATGATGTTAATACAGAGTGTATTGCTGTGCCCAAGAAAAAATTTACACCACCATGGGAGGATTGTAATGTAGATGTAGTAATTACTCCCTTGCATAAGAAAAAAAGTATGTATGAAATAGGAGAGCTGAGGGCAACATATGATTGTATAATTAGAAAACTGCCTACAGAAAACACTCTACATGTATATTGTGATGGGTCAGTAGCTAGGGATGGGAAGGCAGGATGTGGAGTCTTGATCAGGGAGTACACTGACATCGGCACTGTAGATACTGTTTAAGTATCTTAAGTTTAAGTATCTTAAGTACTGTTTAAGTTAAAAGCGAAGCTATACCTAATAAATTCCCTGTAACCTACCTTACCCTTCTATTGTCAACCAATGTCTGTTTTTTTCTTTAAAGAGCGCTGTTTGTCGACATAATTGTATTTGTGCTGCTTTTTCATCTATGTTTTCATTTCTTGTTTTCATTCTACTCATTATGCTCAATTAGTATTAAGCTTGTCATTTAAGTTTATCATGCCCGAAACGCTTTGCGTAATAGTGGCTTTAGGCATTGTATGTACTAGCTCTACCTATAAGTCAAACAATCCTTGTAAATATTTATTGTATGTATGTACCTTACCTAAATAAAATTGTATTGTATTGTATTGTATTGTTATTGGACGCCGCTTAACTGACAATGTCTCTTCAACGCAGGTTGAACTCCAATATTAAGGAGTATTAGCAGGATTACAGGAAGTAGTTAAATGTGGTAAAAATGCTTGCTTCTTTATTGACAGCAGAGGAGCGTTAGAGTCTTTAAATAGCAGACGCCCAGTATATCAGAATATTGTGATAGAGTGTAGAGAGAATGTTAAGAGACTAGAAAAAACTGGGTATAAAGTAAGATTCATGTGGATACCTTCACATGTGGGAATACTGCTGAATGAGGTAGTTGATGACATAGCGAAGAGAGCCACCGAAAAAACTCTTGTTGATGTTGTATGTCAGTTAACCTTGAAACAAATAAAAACAAGAATCAAGATGATCCAGGAGGGTGAAGAAATGGTAAAGAGAATGGCAATGGTGGACAGTAGTAACACACTTAAGAATTATTCAATAATAAATACAAATTCGTCCTTCACTTATGGTAAAGGAAAGTCTACTTGGAAGGATTCAATTTACATGAGATTAAGATTAGGATACAAATATATCTGGCAATACGGTGTTGATGTCAGTGAAAAAGATAAGGAGTGTAAATTATGTAGTATGCCGCACGCCCACACCTTAGAACATTATGTATTAATTAGAGTGTCAACTTATTGAAAACTATAGAAATTAGGAAATAAATAGTGTACCACATCAAATTGTTTGGATGTGTGATAATGGTATGATAGACAGTATACTTAGGAGCTACAAGAATTTTGCCCCGAGAGTGTAACAATATATGCTGTACTTACTATATAAACCTGCAATGTTAAATGGGATTCTTGTAATGTTATTTGTCTATTTGTACTCATTGAATTTGTGCGCCCCTTGAGGGACTTGAAGTAGAAGGGGGGTAGAAATAGCCTAAGCTACTCTATCCCTTTGAGATGTATTTATTGCTTATCTCAATAAACATACTTGAACTTGCTCCACTGCGCCACGGAGACTTATCCAACTGTAGCAGCCACGTGCAAAAACGAAGTGTGGAGCAACACGCCTACCTCCCACCAGGCAGCGAACGCCACTGTATGTACTACCTCTATCTTTAAATCAAACATTTTTTTTGTACTGATGTACTAGCTCTATCTATAAATTCATCAATATGTATATCACCCCTTGTATGTATTATTATTATTAATATTATTATTAATATTATTATTGTTATTATTATAATTATTATTATTATTATTATTATTATTATTATTATTATTATTATTATTATTATTATTATTTACTTTAATTGAATAAACATTTGATTTGAATGTAAACGCCATGCTATGTATTCTAACAAACCCAATGTACCTTCTTGTATATAAATAAATAAATAAATAAATAAATAAATAAATAAATAAATAAATATATAAATAAATAAACAAACAAATAAATAAATAAATAGATAAATGATTATTATTGTTATATCGCTACATTTAGACCATGATGTCGCTACTTTCAGCAATTCATATCTGGCAACTCTATTCGGAACAGTTTGACAACAAAGAGGCCAACGTCCGTTGATCTGGTTAATTCTCATAGAAGTTTAGCCAATTATTCTCAAATATATGAAGATTTATGTTGTTAAGATTGACACTTGAGGTAAGTATGATTACCTGTGTAGTAATTTTTCATAGATAGAAGCTGTAATTTATTTATTTTATTTAATTGCGCCAGAAAACTGGAAAATGTGGCGGCGTCGACCCAGACCGTCGGTGGGCACTTCCTAACCCTTACTCTCCTTCATTATGTTGCTCAGTAGTTGTTTAACCATCTAATTACACTTGATAATTATTTATTTATTTATTTATTTTATTTATCCCGGACTTGATAATGGTCCGGAACACACCGAAACGTCGTCGTCTCCTCATCTGCTGTTGTTAAGCTACGTTACACACAGAAATCACACTAACGTGATACATCCAATGAACAAATCCACAAGGGCCGTGACGAGGATGTCAACGATTGTACCTCTCAACCAGTTTAAGATAAAAACTAAGTATTACCTAATTAACTCCATGTAACCTACCTACCTTCTAAATGTCAACCCATGTCATACTATTAATGTTTTAAGCTACATTATTGTGACTTATCGTCTGCATGTTGCTGTGTATTTCCAGACCCACTGTGGTGGTGGGGGAGACATTTCTGAGGGGTTACAGTCCCACTGTTGGTGGTGGGGGAGACATTTCTAAAGGGTACCAGTCCCACTGTTGGTGGTGGGGGAGACATTTCTGAGGGGTTACAGTCTAACTGTGGTGGTGGGGGAGAGATTTCTGAGGGGTTACAGTCCTGCTGTTGGTGGTGGTGGTGGAGACATTTTTGAGGGGTTACAGTCCCACTGTTGGTGGTGAGGGAGACATTTCTGAAGGGTCCCACTGTTGGTGGTGGGGAGAGACATTTCTGAGGGGTTACAGTCCCACTGTTGGTGGTAGGGTAGATATTTCTGAAGGATACCAGTCCCACTGTGGTGGTGGGGGAGACATTTCTGAGGGGTACAAGTACCACTGTGGTGGTGGGAATGACATTGCTGTGGTTAGTAACCTAACTTAACCTAAGAAATAAACATGTGTAAACTGGAACAAATTGAAACTGCTGAAAATGTCTATTATTCTTGGATATATATTTTCAAGTCAGGTTGTGTGTGTGTAATTACCTAAGTGTAATTACCTAAGTGTAGTTACAGGATGAGAGCTACGCTTGTGGTGTCCCGTCTTCCCAGCACTCTTTGTCATATAACGCTTTGAAACTACTGACGGTCTTGGCCTGCACCACCTTCTCACCTAACTTGTTCCAACTGTTTACCACTCTGTTTGCGAAAGTGAGTTTTCTTATATTTCTTTGGCATCTGTGTTTAGGTAGTTTATATCAATGACCTCTTGTTCTTAAAGTTCCAGGTCTCAGGAAATCTTCCCTATCAATTTTATCAATTCCTGTTACTATTTTGTATGTAGTGATCATATCACCTCTTTTTCTTGTCTTCCAGTTTTGGCATATTTAATGCCTCTAACCTCTCCTCATAGCTCTTGCCCTTCAGTTCTGGGAGTCACTTAGTAGCATGTCTTTGCACCTTTTCCAGCTTGTTAATGTGCTTCTTAAGATATGGGCACCACACAACCACTGCATATTCTAGCTTTGGCCTAACAAAAGTCGTGAACAATTTCTTTAGTATATCGCCATCCATGTATTTAAAAGCAATTCTGAAGTTAGAAAGCGTGGCATAGGCTCCTCGCACAATATTCTTTATGTGGTCCTCAGGTGATAGTTTTCTATCTAGAACCACCCCTAGATCTCTTTCTTTATCAGAATTCTTTAAAGATGTCTCACATAATATATAGGTTTTGTGGGGTCTATGTTCTCCTTCCTGTTCCGCATTCCATAACATGGCTTTTATTAACATTAAATTCCATTTGCCAAGTGGTGCTCCATAAACTTATTTTGTCCAGGTCATCTTGAAGGGCATGACAAACATCTAAGTTTCTTATCCTTCCTATTATCTTAGCATCATCAGCAAACATGTTCATATAATTCTGTATACCAACTGGTAGATCATTTATGTAGACAATAAACATCACTGGTGCAAGAACTGAACCCTGTGGTACTCCACTTGTGACATTTCTCCAGTTCGATACATTGCCTCTGATCACTGCCCTCATTTTTCTATCAGTCAGAAAATTTTTCATCCATGTTAGAAGCTTACCTGTCACCCCTCCAATATTTTCCAGTTTCCAGAACAACCTCTTATGTGGAACTCTGTCGAAAGCCTTTTTCAGGTCTAGATAGATGCAGTCAACCCAACCATCTCTTTCCTGTAATATCTCTGTTGCTTGATCATAAAAACTGAGTAAATTCGATACACAGGATATTCCAGATCGAAAACCATACTGTCTGTCTGATATTATATCATTTCTCTCCAGGTGTTCTACCCATTTAGTTTTAATTATTTTTTCCAATATTTTGACTATTACACTTGTCAATGATACCGGTCTATAATTAAGGGGGGTCTTCCCTGCTTCCACTTTGTGTGTGTGGAATTATGCAGGTAAATTAATTATATTTTGTTTAACCACTTGACTGCGCCAACAGAGTATTCTCGGTCGGCGGAAAACTGCGCCAACCGAGGAAACTTTTTAATTTTTCCATACCCATTCTAAATGTGTGCGAGGTTGGTTGTGTACGAAATGGGCTCTTAGGACCTCCAGTAAGAGGCAGCCATCTTGGAAAAAATTCCCAGAATGCCCTAGGGCTGCTGGCTGGGTTAGTTCTGAGTGAGCAACCATGGGTGGCGCACGCGCCTCTGGCTCCCAAACTCCTGTCCGACGCGATGTTGAAAGATAACGCTCTGTCGGTGAAATTCAAACCTTATTG
Organism: Procambarus clarkii; assembly: GCF_040958095.1. Classification (NCBI taxonomy): domain Eukaryota; kingdom Metazoa; phylum Arthropoda; class Malacostraca; order Decapoda; family Cambaridae; genus Procambarus; species Procambarus clarkii. The sequence continues at coordinate 3,299,044 of NC_091157.1, forward strand.
TTTGAAGAACATAAGGGTCATAATATTGGTGAAGCTAGGTGCAATAAGGACCTAACACAAAGGTTGGATGCAAGTGATACAGCACCTATGAGGACGATACAGCGAGCGTATCCAATTGTAGCTCTGAGCGTCACCCTTTCAATCCTATGCTATCTCCAATTTATTTAGATGATACATAGATGAATCGTTTTCTGCATTCAGTGATAATGCATCTGATACAAGTAGCATAGATGAACAGTGTTAGTGGCTTCCATGGTGGTGTTTTCCATAGATATTTTCAAGAATACAGTGGTACCTCGGAATACGAGTGTCCCTGCATACGAGTTTTTCGGAATACGAGCAGTATTTGCTCTGAGAATGTGCCTCGGAAGGCGAGTTTGTTGATACGCGTACAGGCCGACCTAGTGCTTGGTGGTACGGTGATCGTCGCCCCTCACCCCTCAGTTTACCAGTGCCTCGTGCCCAGTGACTATCCCACGTCAATTCTTCACCCTGATTTTCAGTGTTTTGTTGGATTTTTGGTCATTTGACCATAAAAGTTGTTGTTATATATCTCGCTATGGGTCCCAAGAAAGCCAGTGGTATGGTTTAACCTAAGAAAATAGTGCGGCGTTTCGGGCGATTGAGTGGCAACACTGGAAAGTGTATACACTTTTCACTGTCCTGACATTTATTTTCGATGTACGTATTTCAATTTTGTACCAATGTGTTCGCAATAGAATGTTCTATAAGAACATAAGTATAAAATGTCACACAAGGATGCGTTGCGACCGGCACCAAATAAAAAACCGGATGTGACCGGCACCAAATAAAAAAACTACGTCGATTACACTTGTCGTGTCAATAATACAATGGTCTTACCTTGATGGTGTAATACTATGCTGTTCTCCCAAATAGACTATGCGGCTATTAGAGAATACGAAAATTTCATGGCGGACATTTTCAAACTATCCCAAAGTCGATTGCATAACAAAGAATTTATAGAAATATTTTTTCTCGTGACTCGTGAGCGAGTTCGCTGTGCGACCTCAACACAAAAAGTGGTAATGCTCTCAAGCGCCGTGATAACGCTAAAGTGTTAAGAAAATGTGTGAAGTATGGAAGAATTGGAAAGTTTTGTTGAAAAAACTCACCCAGATAAAGCTGTAGCAGGCCATTGCATTGACCTTTTAAATGACAATGTGATGTCTTACTACAGACAAGTGTTAAAATGTAGGGAAAAACAAGTGTCTTTAGGCAGATTCTTAGTAAGACAAGCAAGTCTTAGTGGTATGCAGGCAAAACGTGCCAGTGTGTGCACACCAGTGAAGTTCTCACTGCCTGATGTTATAATGGAAGGGCACTCCCCTTCCAAACAGTAACACCTCTTCTCCTCCCTCCTCACCATCTTCCATACGCCAACAAGGTAAGTACTAACTTGAACGTAGTTTTGTAGGTTTATTTAGATGAATTAGGTATAAAATTTAGTTTGAAGTGGGGTTTTGGGGGGTAGTCAGGAACGGATTAATTCATTTCCCATTATTTCTTATGGGGAAATTATCTTCGGAATACGAGTTTTTGGAATACGAGCTGTCTCCAGGAACGGATTAAACTCTTAAACCGAGGTACCACCCTACCTGAATCTCTTCCTGACTGACGGACACTCTTGGAGGCAAGCTGAATCTCTTCCTATGTGGGACCATACAAAGTGATGTTTTCAAGACTACCTTACAAATTGATCTTTTCCTATAATCTTTTCAATACTACCTTATGCTTTACAAGCTTGGCTACATACAACTTACAAGTACTAAAGCCAAGGGTGTATGTGAGTGCGTTATTTGCAAGCACACAGAATGAAGAAACAGGAAGCAAAAATTTATCTGTACCTGGTGCAACGAGAGCATAGTCGCGCTGTGCACCATGAACTACTTCGTTGATTATTACTCACTTCCCAAGTACTTAATGTGTGATATAGTGTGTTACTGTGTAAATAGTGTGTGAAACTGTACATATTGTAATTTTAGTGAATTTTGAACAAGTAATATTGCGACAATAAACATTTATTGTGGACACATTACTGACACTTTATCACAGTTCCATAGAACATTATGAACATTCTACTGTATACATATTGTAAAGGACACAAATATGCATCATATACAATAAAAAAACAAACAAATAAAACCACATTGGAAATATATAGAACAAATAATTGAAAATATAGTTGTTGCAACACCCGATGCTTGAATGGCCCGTGTGACCGTGTCTGGGCGATTCATGCATGGGCGACCAGGCCTTGATGACGTCACAGCGCACCTTGTCCACGTCCTCACAGCCAAAGTAAGTGGAATTTGGTATTTATTTTTACATAGACATGTTCATGGAAGGGAATTTATCATTTTACAAAGAAAAATAATTTTTTTTGAACACTTTGTTTCATGCGCATGTGAAATTCTCCAATAAACTTGGTACAGCACGGTGGTTAATTGCAAATGGACTGAATTTAATAACTTTATTTTTTCACCCAATTTCACAGTGAAGGGTTATTTTATTTATTAATTAATTGAATTAAGATGGTCCAGTATTTTAATGAACTTAAATTCTGTTTAATTTAAGTGTTTAGTTTCCAGGGCCAACTTTTTAATTGATATTGTGCTGTGTGACAATATCAACTATACTGTATCTTAATTAAAGCACATAAAAATACAAACGGACAAGAATGTAATGTCAAATAACTTATTTCAGAACTTATTTCTAATTAATTGAATAATTTATAAAGATCACTGTACCATCAGGATTAAGGTTAGTAAAAAAAAAGTTAATCATATTGGTTTAGGAGAATCTGTAAGCCAGAGCGTGTATCAAGGGACATACGGCTGCTTCGCATCCAGTTCATTACAGCCGAGATAACATATGTCGGTAAATTATTTGTTAGATTTAGACAACCCAACCACCATTTAAACCTTTTACTCAACTGAGATAAAACTGATAAATTGTAGGGCCACTTAGCTGAATTGTGAGACAAACCAGCTACAGCTGCCCAGAAGGAAACTATCAAGTTTTGGGCAGTATATGCAGGGAATTTTTTGTTTGCTGTCAATGTGTAATGTATTGTACATTAACATGAGGTGATTTGATATCTTTAATGGTATTGAGCCTTCCTCCTGCACCCTGATTCCTGAATTAGAGAAAATTTTTAAGTTATTTATAAATTAATGGTGCTATATTCTGATTTAGAAATCATACTAATACTATTCATTTGACAGATTAATAAAGTATTATTGAATTAATAATGAGATCTAACAGGAAAACACTTCAGTTTTCCAAATTGTTAAACCTATACTATTTGCTGATGATACTACCTTCATATATTCACACCCCACCCAACTCACATTAACCCTCAAACCGCGCATATCATATATAAATGATATCAGTGACAAAACCGAAACCGCGCACATCATTTATATATGATTTTGTGTCTAGCGCTATAATTTAAATGCCCCGCCTGGGATAGGGGCAGCTATAGTACAGCCACGACCGATAGTTGCCAGATGCCACCTAGAAAAAAAATCCAGGCCAACATTCTTGGGTGTTACAGCGTCAGTATTGAGCAAGCCACCAAGCCTGGCGCACGCAGCACGAGCTCACAGCACCGCTGTTCAGCTTGTGACCACAGCATCGCCTACAAATACCATAATATAAATGATACTGCTATTATTTAGCAGTGATAGTATTACTGAAGCCCCCTGACTGTGATAAAACTGACCAGGATTCTGATAATAGCAGGATTGTGGTGATATTTAGCGCTGTGATCCATGGAGGGAGGAGTAAGGCTGTGGAGGGAGGGTTGTGGCGTCGTTTTCTGTGTGTGGCCACCATTTATTGACTGCACTCACCATACCAGCTTAGTGGTTCGCTATGAACACAAATGTAGATACTTATATATAACGTGTGTATAGTGTGAGATAACAGCGAGAGGAGTAGGTTGGGAGCCGCCATTTTTTATGAGGGAGGAGCATCGTCTGCACGACTTGGCATGTTGTTTACTGATGGCCACTATGGTCTTTGGGCACCATACCAGCTTATTTGTACAGGTATGGTGAATAAAACAGGTAGATACTTATATATAATGTGTGTATATAGCGTAATAACACCACAAACAATATTGTTGGAGGACAAATATTAGTGCGTCTGGCCTTGAGGGCGGCCGCCGATCAGCTGACTGTGTGAGTAGCTACGTCTTTGTGCCTTTACTCACCATACAAGCTTAGATGTACAGTTATGGTGAACAAAACATGTAAATACGTATATATAACGTCTGTGTATAGTGAATAAATACAGAAACAGTATTGTGGGAGGTGAATGAGGGTGAGTGAGGTGGTGTTGAGGGAGGGAGTGGCAGTGAGTGGCTCGCTGGTGTTTGGCGGTCACTCTTTGTTGCTTTTTGACTCACAAGACCAACTTAGTAGTTCGTTATGGTGTACAAAACATGCAGATACTTATATATAACCTGTGTATATAGTGTAACAACAGCAAAACTATTTGTTTATTGTTTTATGAACATAATAATTGAATCACTAATATGCACACTATAATTTTGAGTACAGCGATGGTTCACACATTTTATAATATAAATATACCACAATTCACTGTATGGAATAATATTACTGCAAAAAACTAAGAAAAAATCGATCGGAGACATTGAAATAATTAGGTAATAATATATTTGTGACAACTGCCGTCTGACAGCTTGGGCGGAGTAGACCTCGTCTGGCGAAGGCTCTGCCAACGCCCCTTTTTTGGCACACTTCCCTACCCTATTGTGGCTAAAATATGCCACCTACGATTTTTTTGTTATTTTTTCCGTGATCAGGGAACAAAAATGAACACTTCTATGAGACGAAAGAATTTTTTGGATTTTTTTTTTTTTTGTTGCGCCTGTGGGTGTGAATTCCATTTGGGCCCCTAGCGGTTTGAGGGTTAAATAATATTGTAAATAACGAACTTAAAAATGTCCACTCATGGATGTCAACCAACAAACACGCTAAACATAAAAAAAGTCTCCGCCTGTCTCCGTGGTGTAGTGGTAAGACACTTGCCTGACTTTCCGCGAGCGCTTTGTCATGGGTTCGTATCCTGGCCGGGGAGGATTTACTGGGCGCAAATCCTTAATTGTAGCCTCTGTTTAACTCAACAGTAAAATGGGTACTTGGTTGTAAAAACGATTCTTCGTGGCGGGGGTCGGATTCCAGGGATTTGCTTGAAACGCTACGCATACTAGTGGCTGTACAAGAATGTAACAGCTCTTGTATATATCTCAAAAAAAAAAAAAAAAAAAAAAGACCTACATTTTATTTGGAAGTAAATCATAAAACCAAATTCAACTTCTGATAGACAATGTTATTTTATTTTATTATTTATTTTATTTATGCATATACAAAAATGTACATTGGGAATGTGAGGATACATAATATGGTAATTACAGTCTTGTAAAACCACTAGTACACGCAGCGTTTCGGGCAGGTCCTTAATCTAAGAAAATTTTAGGGAGGTAAATACTTGCAAAATTTATAGACAAAAAAATGATAACAGTTACATGGAATGAAAAAAAGAAGATGAGAGAAAATTGTAGGTACAGTATATTAAAGCACATAGGTAGCTAAGATTGATTGCAATGACAGCTTGAATGGTAGTTGACAAAAATTGGTAGGCACAATACAGCAGAAACAATATAAGATTGATTGCAATGATAGCTTGAATGGTAGTTGACAAAAATTGGTAGTCACAATACAGCATATGGCTAGCACATAAAAGAAGACAACAATGAACACAATGATAAGGTTGTTTGATACTACATAAAAATTAGGAGATTGGGTAACACTAGGTACAGAGCAAATTTAAAGCTCGGTGTAGGAAACTAAGAAGATGAAATTAGGTACTTTTTGGTTTTGCTTTTAAATAAGGCAAAAGTTTTACAGTTTTTCAATTCACTAGGGAGTGAGTTCCATAGACTAGGTCCCTTAATTTGCATAGAGTTTTTACACAGATTAAGTTTGACCCTGGGGATATCAAAGAGATATTTATTTCTGGTGTGGTGATAATGGGTCCTATTACATCTGTCCAGGGAGAGTTTCAGAGCATGGTTTGCATTTAAGAACAGGGTTTTGTAAATGTAGTTGACACAAGAGAATGTGTGGAGGGAGTTAATATTTAGCAAGTTTAGGGATTTAAACAAGGGAGCTGAGTGTTGTCTGAAAGCAGAGTTAGTTATTATTCTGATAGCAGATTTTTGCTGTGTGATGATGGGCTTAAGGTGGTTTGCAGTGGTAGACCCCCCATGCACAGATACCATAATTAAGATAGGGGTAGATTAGTGCATAATATAGTGAGAGGAGAGCAGAGTTAGGAACATAATATCTGATTTTGGAGAGTATACCAACTGTCTTAGAGACTTTCTTAGTTATGTGTTGAATGTGGGTGCTGAAGTTAACATTAGCAATACAAATGATGGAAAGTTCCTTGGCCTATACATAGACAAGAGATTAATCTTCAGCACCCACATACAACACAGTCAAAAAAGTCTCAAAAACTGGGTATACTCTCTAAAATCAGATATTATGTTCTCCCACTCTGCTCTGCTCATTATATTTCTTGCTAATCTATTCTTACCTTTCATACAGTATTTGTGCATGGGGTTCAACCACTGCAAATAACCTCAAGCCCATCATCACCCAGCAAAATCTACTATCAGAACTATAACAAACTCTGTTTTCAGAAAATCACACAGCCCCCTGAATAAATCCCTAAACATGCTTAACTTACACTCACTTCACATATTCTCTTGTGCTATTTACATGTACAAAACCATGTTCCTAAATGCTAATCCAGATCGGAAACTCTTCCTTGGTAGATGTAATAGAACACATGAGAACCACACCAGAAATAAATATCTCTTTGATATCCCCAGAGTCGAACTAAATTGCAAATACACCATGCAAATAAAAGGACCATATCTATGGAACTCACTTTCTAATGAATTAAAAAATTGCTCAACCTATGCCTTATTCAAAAGTAAAACCAAAGAGTACATAATTTTATCCTCATAGTTTTCAATCTTGTGCAACTCACACTGTATCTTGTGCTACCCACTTCCCCAATATTAGTAGAACTTAAAACATGCATCTTCACCAGTGTAATCTCCATTAATTTATATTGTAGTTTTTATATTAAACAGAAATTTTGCTACATTGTACCTCTTTACCTTACCTTAGCTGCTAGATTAAGGACCTGCCCAAAATGCCATGCACGTAAGGTAGTGGCTTTCCAAGAATTTAATAACACCAATGTTGCTGTGGCGTGGTGGTAAGACACTCGCCTCACATTTCGCAAGCAATTTGGCCTGGGTTCGTATTCTGTCCGGGGAAGATTGACTAGTTGCTAGTCCTTAACTGTATGCCTCTGTTCACCCAGCAGTGAACGGTTACCTGGTTTTTAAATGATTTAGTGGGTCGTATTCCAGGGAAAATTAAGATTAAGGACCTTGATGAAACAATATGCATACTAGTAGTTTTACTAAAATGTATAAATGTTTGTGTGTATAAATAAAATAAAATAAAAAGTTATGTACTCTTACAATCTTATGTATCTTCTTGTATATATATATATATAAATAAAAAATAAATTGCCTCATGGGTGATGTAGCAGTTAGCTGACAACACCCACAGGGAGTGTTGCATCATCATCTACTGTGTATTATTATATTAGGTTTAAACAGATAGACTTTCCATAAACACATAACTTGATATTTAACAGTTAATTATGGTTAAAGAATCTACTTACCCTTAAATTTGAAAATTGTTTATCACACTGTGTACTCAGATATCCCTACCCCTTCACACAGAAGCTTGTGGACTGTGGGCGGCTGTTGATCACTGCGGCCTGTGGATCACGGTGGCCTGTAGAGCATGGTGGCTTGTAGACTACGGTGACCTGTAGACAAAGGCAGAACTTCAGCCATTGTTGGGGAGACAAGACATGTTGAGAGTTCAGAAGTATTCAAGTCTGTTAATATCTGTCCTGGCCTGTACTGTACTTGCATATTAGTACCAAGACAGGTAAGCAAATCCTTAAATAACTTTTTTTTTTTTTATTGAAGTTTTAATTCTGAAATTTCTCACAAGACTTCATTGCCATATGTTATTTCAATATACTGTTCAGTGAGGAGACACATTTTCTGGAAGATTTGATTTCCTTATCCTAATGCAACCAAACATTGATGTCTCCCTAGCAGCAGAGTTTATTTGCTTTACTATAGTACTGTACTTGTACTATAGGCAATGCAAAGTTTATAGTTGTACAAACAATAATGTAAAATTTAATAGCATTTCATATGGGAAGAACAACATGCTGTATAAGCTCGATTATTCAGATTCTGCTAACTAGATATCAGGGCTCATTCAGACAAAATTGCATCTGGATAATTTTATGTCCATATCTGGAGGACTGTCCATAGAATCCTGATGACCGGAGGTTTGTCGGGATACAAATAGGCAGAGTTTACCGTATATGCTGGTGTTGAAGTCAACATTTGAAGCCTTAAAGAAAACTCCAAAACTAGGGGTCAACTTGCTGAATGTAAAATGTGAACATTTACCACTGAGAAACAAGGGAATCACCCTGCCTAACACTTGTAGAACACCACTTACCATAACTTGCAGCCCATCACAATTATTTAGGAAATTTCACTTGTGAAATTATTGAAATTTCTCAGCAAACTGGTGAGGGAGGGAGACAGGCAAGGCAAGGAGGAAGGGAGGCAAAAAGGAAAGGAAAGAGGGACCCTTCAGGCAAGCAGGGAGGCTGGAGTGGGTGTAGGGGTGTCTGGAATGGGTGTGGGGAGTGTCAGGAGTGGGTGTGGGTGTGGTGGGTCTTTGAATATCATGTGTGTATCAGCATGTGGGTGTCTACATTTATCAGTGTAGATATGTAGAAAGTTGTTCCGCTGGGTGAGTGGCACATGTCACTCCTTGTGTACCAGACGGATTGACACGATTCTCACATTAACCCTAACAAGGGGTGGGTGGCAATTGAGGAGGGCCGCTTCTTGGTAGGGTGGGAGGGTTGGCGATGGCGCAGGAATTGTTTAACCCTTTAGCAGAGACCAAAATTTGTATATACGGTGGCGCCTCGATTAACGAGTTTAATCCGTTCAGGCACCGAGCTTGTCATGTGGAAAACTCATCTTGCAAAACAACAACAAAACCGTCGTCGGTGGTGTTCGAGAACCAGCGGGAACGCTCGTTAATCGAGCGAAAGCTCGTCAGTCGAGACATTTTCTGCGAGTGGCTTGCTCATTACTTGAAATGCTCGTAACTGGAGCCGCTCTTCACTCGAGTTTCCACTGTATATACTGTCTCCACTCGATCATCCGGACTATATGGGAAGGACCCCCAGCCGGATTATCACATTTTTCGGATAATGGTACTTTTTCACCTACGAGTCCAAAAGTGACAATTTCCAATTACTTTTATACTACAAACAACATAATTTGAATTGCCTTGCCACATATAATTATTAAATATTCAACTAGAAACCTCAACTTACCTTGTTGTTGTTCGTCTTCTTGATTGATGCCACACATCTTGAAGTTAAGAATTCTTAACAATTTACGTAACTTATACTAGCACAACACTAAAATTAACACTTAAAATTACTGTACAGTTCATTAAGCAAAGTTAGTTTTGACTGCCAGCTGCTGAAGCCTCACTGGTTGAAGGCATTTGGGTTGCCTGTGAAGCCTCACTTGTTGAAGGCGCTTGGCTTGCCTGTGAAGCCTCACTTGTTGAAGGCATTTGGCTTGCTTGCGACGCCTCACTTGTTGAAGGCGCTTGCTTGCTTGCGCATCACTTGTTAAAGGCGCTTGGCTTGCCTGTGGCGCCTCACTTGTTAAAGGCATTTGGCTGCCTGTGACGCCTCACTGGTTGAACAACACATAACTTGTCTTTAATTGCTAGGACAACCTTCTTCCTCTTAACACCTCCAGAATGATTGATGCTGCTACCAGACATAGTCTTGGCCAAAAATGTTCAAAGTTACTATGAAAATAAAAAAGTTATTTAAAAAAATATTTCACTAATGGCGCAGCACTGTGTATAACACGAGGGACGGATGCACATGGTTTGACCAGTGTTGGACAGGTCCACTTGGGGTGGGGCAGCTATAGCGCGTTACGTAGGCCGCCAGGAGGAAAAAACTCACAATATTTTTTAAGGAAACTTCAGCCTATACACATTAATTTTAGGAAACTTATTTATTTGTTATTACATAATTACTAGTACTTATTTCATTTGTTTTTGGCTATGATTAAGTGTTCTAAAATTAATGGTAATTCCTGTACCTAGGTGGTCCCTTCCGACGCACCCCTCCCACCCTCCCGACACCACCCACCCACCCCACCCCTTCCTCCACCATGCGTCTAGAGCCACAGACTGGATTAATACGGTATGGCCGAATATTCATCCGGCCAAACCAGCTTTTATCCGGTTCCTGTGGCCATTTTGGCCGGATATTGTGATAACTTTATCCGATCACGATTTTGGCCGTATGAGGGCGTTTTCCGGATGTTTGAATCCCGGATAATCGCGGGGTTACAGTATATACAATTTTGGTCTAACTGTCTGCACAGTACACTTCGTGTATATATATACATTTTAAAGTACTGTGAAAGATTTAAAAGTTCACATCGGTATCCTCAGGGCTCTAGTAAACAGATGCCATTTAAAAAATTAAATTGTGGGTAACATACCCTGGTGTAAAAGCCGTAGTACCGAGTGAGCAACCAAAGCTAACACACACAGCATGAGCTAACAGCACTGCTGTTCAGCTTGTGACCACAGCATCGCCTAAAATTGGCAAAATACATACGTAATTGCTATTATTTAGTGATGATAGTATTACAGAAGAGCCTGACTGTGATAAAGACTGTGTACAATGTTTAGATATCAGTGAACACAATGCTGTTCAAGATGTTTACAGCGCTAGCCACAGCACAGTGCCATTGTTTTGTAACGGGGACGTGGGAAACGGCTCACTTCTGTCCATTAACCTGCCCTTTGTTAATTATTCTAGAGTTCCCCCAGAGTTATTACTGCAACCTCTCTAGTTCAACACCTTGTCACCTAGGTATTTAATTACCTAGGTACTACACCAACAAGGCATTGTTTCAGATCAGCTACCAGCAAACTCTAGAGAACTCTAGAACATTCCACTGCCACCACCTGATTCACTCCCTGATTAATCCCCCTAATTGACGATGAAACAGGAAACCGCCAATTAAACATATTTCCCCGAATATGGCTCCCCAGTTATGAATAGGAGGGATGAATTTAAAATTAAATGTGGCCTATTGAACTAGTCTTTTCATCGGTTGGTGCTAACCTTGCCAGTAAAATCCCACAGACTCAGACACATGTCAACACATATCTCTCAGGCAGCTATCCAAACTCTCTTCTTCTTTCACCAATCAGCCCGACAGATGTACCTGGTTGATACCTGGTTGATGGGGTTCTGGGAGTTCTTCTACTCCCCAAGCCTGGCCCGAGGCCAGACTTGACTTGTGAGAGTTTGGTCCACCAGGCTGTTGCTTGGAGCGGCCCGCAGGCCCACATACCCACCACAGCCCAGTTGGTCTGGCACTCCTTGAAGGAAACAATCTAGTTTCCTCTTGAAGATGTCCGCGGTTGTTCCTGTAATATTTCTGATGCTTGCTGGTAAGACGTTGAACAACCGTGGACCTCTGATGTTCATGCAGTGTTCTCTGATTGTGCCCATGGCACCTCTGCTCTTCACTGGTTCTATTCTGCATTTTCTTCCATGTCGTTCACTCCAGTACGTTGTTATTTTACTGTGCAGATTTGGGACCTGTCCCTCCAGTATTTTCCATGTGTATATTATTTGGTATCTCTCTTGTCTCCTTTCTAGTGAGTACATTTGGAGAGCTTTGAGACGATCCCAATAATTTAGGTGCTTTATCTCGTCTATGCGTGCCGTATATGTTCTCTGTATTCCCTCAATTTCAGCAATCTCTCCTGCTCTGAAGGGGGAAGTGAGTACCGAGCAGTACTCAAGACGGGACAACACAAGTGACTTGAAGAGTACAACCATTGTGATGGGATCTCTGGACTTGAAGGTTCTCATAATCCTTTTGATCATTTTTCTGGCTGACACAATATTTGCTTGGTTATGCTCCCTAAACGTTAGGTCGTCAGACTTCATTATTCCCAAATCCTTGACATGCTGTTTTCCTACTATGGGCAGATTCGATTGTGTTTTGTACCCTGTATAATGTTTCAGATCCTCATTTTTGCCGTACCTGAGTACCTGAAATTTATCACTGTTAAACATCATGTTATTTTCTTCTGCCCAATCGAAAACTTTGTTGACATCTGCTTGTAGTTTTTCAATGTCTTCAGCAGAGGTAATTTTCATGCTGATTTTTGTGTCATCTGCAAAGGACGACATGAAGCTGTGACATGTATTTTTGTCTATATCAGATATGAGAATAAGGAACAGTAGCGGTGCAAGGACTGTACCTTGAGGTACAGATCTTTTAACATCGCTTGGACTCGATTTTATCTGATTGACTGTTACTTTTTGTGTTCTGTTCGACAGGAAATTGAGTATCCAGCGTCCTACTTTTCCAGTTATTCCCATTGACCTCATTTTGTGAGCTATCACCCCATGGTCACATTTGTCGAACGCCTTTGCAAAGTCTGTGTATACAACATCTGCATTTTGCTTTTCTTCTAGGGCTTCTGTGATTTTGTCATAGTGGTTGAGTAACTGTGACAGACAGGATCTTCCCGCTCTAAATCCATGTTGTCCTGGGTTGTGCAATTCATTGTTTTCCATAAAACTAGAAATTTGATTCCTAATCACTCTTTCAAACACTTTTATTATGTGTGAGGTTAGTGCAACTGGCCTATAATTTTTTTCCAAGGCTTTACTCCCCCCCCTGTGCAACGGAGCTATATCTGCAGATTTAAGTGCTGCTGGTATCTCCCCTGTATCCAGGCTCTTTCTCCATATTACGCTGAGTGTTCTCGCTACTGGTACTTTACATTTCTTTATGAGTATTGAATTCCATGAGTCAGGCCCAGGAGCTGAGTGCATAGGCATATTGTCAATTTCTCTTTCAAAGTCTTCCAAGTTTGTGGTAATATCCGTTATATTATCTGCAGCTTGAATGTCATTCATAAAGAAGCTGTCTGGGTCATCAACTTTCATGTTGTTTATTGGTGTGCTAAACATAGCCTCAAACTGGCTTCTTAGAATATCACTAATCTCTTTGTTGTCCTCTGTGTACGTTCCTTCATTTGTAATTAACGGTCCAATACTGGTGGAGGTTTTTGATTTTGATTTTGCGTATGTGAAAAAGTATTATGGATTTTTCCTTTTCTCTTGTATAGCTTTCTGTTCCAATTCCATTTCCTCACTCATATGATCGCTTCGACGTTTGTTCTATTTCTTCGATCTCCCTGGTTAGGCTTATTTTCCTTGCTTGTGATAGTTGTGTCTGCTGAAGCATTTCCGTTATTTTTTTCCTTCTCCTGTACAGTCGTCTGCGTTCTCTTTCTAGAGTGGTCCTCTTTCTGCCCCTCCTCACAGGCACGTGCTTCAAGCAGACTTTGTAAGCTTCAGCTGTCAGTTGAGCTATTCCCTGTGTGGGAGTTTTGTCACTTAAGACCGTCTCCCATTGAATGGTTGCAAGGTCTACATTTATTTTTTCCCAGTCGATCCTCTTATTGTTGAAATTGAATTGATTGAATATTCCTTCTCACTTGTTGGGTCTCGTAGACCTACTACCGTTATTTATGCTAGTTCGCACTTCAATGAGCTTATGGTCTGAGTATGAAGTATCTGAGATTGTGATGTGTCTGATTAGTTCATCATTGTTTGTGAATAACAAGTCTAGTGTGTTTTCGTTCCTAGTTGGTTCTGTAATCTGTTAATTGAGCGAGAATTTGTCACAGAATCTCAAAAGTTCTCTGACCTGTGGTTGGTTATTTCCCGGGTCATTCCCTGCTATGATATTTGTGTTTGCCATTCTCCATCTTAGACTCGGTAAATTGAAATCTCCAAAGAAGATAATATCTGGAGCTGGGTTTGTTAGGTTATCAAGTATGTTCTCTATTTTGTGCATCTGCTTTGTGAATTCCTCAACTGTTGTATCTGGTGGTTTATATATTAGAATAATAATTAGGTTTAGTTTCTCTACCTTAATTCCAAGTACTTCTACCACCTCATTAGTTTGAGTTTAGTAGTTCTGTGCATACCAGGTCCTCTTTAATATACAGACCTACTCCTCCATTTGACCTAGTTTTTCTTTCACATCTATATAAGTTATAATTTGGAATCCAGATTTCACCATCCATGTAATCTTTTTTATGAGTTTCCGTGAATGCCCCAAATATTGAGTTTGACTCTAATAGGAGGCCATTTATGAACACTAATTTATATGCCTTTCAATCATATTTTATATCGTTAGTGGATGACTTGTCACGACTTGTCGATGGGAATTCAGCATCAGCGGGTGCAACATGGCTTGTAGAGCATTCGTTGCCGGTGGATGCTCCATGACTTGTAGATGGGAATTCAGCATTGGTGGGTGCAGCATGGCTTGCAGAGCATTTGTTGCCGGCGGATGCTCCACGACTTGTCGATGGGAATTCTGCATCGGTGGGTGCAGCATGGCTTGTCGACGAAGATTTTTCACGAACTGTTGAAAATCATGAATTTATCTATTTTTGTCTGAATCTGATTTTCTCTGGCTAACATTCTGAGACATTGCTTAAAGGCTGTAAGGTGTACATAAAAATTTCCAACAACCTCATGTTTACTTTTTCTTGAATATTCAATGAGTTCCTCAATTTGTTCCAATCTTTTCTGATATCCGACACCTCTAGGCAGAGCCTCACCAACATCGTCCGAGTCATCATCAGAGTCATCAGAGTCATTTCTGAGAACACTTTGCGCAATCTGTTCTTCAGTTAACGATTCATAACCAGGATTGTAATTATTTTCTAACCATTCATTGATATCATTCACTTGTACACCCTGACCAGCTTGGAGCAACATTGTTCGGATTGTTTCTTCAAACCCTTCAAAATCATTGGCTTCATTTTCAAAACCTTCAAATTCACTATCAGATACTACTGCGTCACATCTAGGCCTCTCTGTTAACAGTTTCTTCCATGAATTTGTTAGTGTGGTTTCTTTCACTTTATTCCAAAGCCTAGCCCAGTGGAATATTGCTTCGCTGATTGTGTACTTTTCTGGAGGGGAGCCCCTACGGCTACTCGGAGCTATCCATGGCTGATATGGATACCTTACCTTGAGGTGCTTCCGGGGCTTAGCGTCCCCACAGCCCGGTAGCCTAACTATTTTGCATCAGTCGATGTGGGTGGAGTTCTAGGCCTACCGGGGACCACGAGCCAGAACCTGGCCCCCTCAATGTGCAATGGCCCATAGAATTGCACATGTGATTTGGAGCATTCTATATCTGCCATCGACCGGGACAGACACCCAGAAAGGTAAGCGCCACAAAACAAACCCCTATTCTGGTTAACAACAAAAATCGACAAACGAGTGGACAGAACTCAAGAAAAACGAACTAACAAGCATGACGTCACACGAGCCGCGCCGCATGTCTGCGCAGCTCCCCCCCTCTCCGGGAGTGGGAAGGGGGAGCCCCAGACCCCCACGCCGGCGATCCCCGCCTCGGTTCCTCGGCTGATGGGATAGTGCATGGTCGTGTGGCTCCAGCTCCGGTCTTGTCTCAGTGCTGTGACTTGTTTGCAGTGCTGCTCTTACGGTTGTCGTGTGAGCTGGGAGTAGTATTCTCAGGTACTCGGGCTGCATGTGCTTAGAGTCACCTTCCCTGAGTGCCCTGTAAGTACTGCCCTTGGGGCTTGGGGTTGCCTTCCACAAGTCACCTTGGGTCTATCTGTTGGCTTTTCGCTGCTTGGTGTTTGGCCGCCCCGAGTGTTTGGGGGTTTTCCTCCCTTGTTTGCCTTGGGGTAAGTGGTAGTTATAGCACTGGTGGGGCGCAGGGTACTGCATAGCTAGTTTTCACCTATAACAGCGGCCGGCTCTGTTCCCTCTGGGTACATTGTCCACTTGTGTGGTTTTTCTTTTATATTTGTTTTTGCCTGGTAGGGGGGTCTGCCTTGTGTTTCCTCCCCCCCCCCTTATATTAGGGTCATTTGTGTGGTGGCACCCCCTGCTTCGCCCTCACGGGTAGACACGTTCCATGGGTTCAGCTTTAGCAGTTTGCTTGGTAGTTTGGGGCGCCGGTTAGCAGTGCCTTGCCTGGGATAACCCTTAGCAGACCCAGTTTAGGGGCCCTGGGAAACCCCCTGGGGGCTCTCGGGTCCGATAGTGGAGACCCTTGCGTCCCCCTCTCGCTTTGTGCGAGTTGAGGGTTGCTCTGTCCCTTTGTCTCAGGATGACTCTCCTTGATTTTGCCTCCACCATGCTGCCTGTTGGGTCGGTGACACATTCGACCCTGAGTCCTGCGAGCTTTGTTGCTAGTTCGTGACTCCATTCACCCAGTCTGCTGATGAATTCCCGTGGGTGCAGGCAGCTCGTGCGTTGCAGGGTAGGTTGTTGCAACGCGCTCGAGTTTGTCGCTTCCCTGGACGCCCCGAGGCTGCCCCGAGGCTGCCCCGTTTTGTGTAGGGACCCAGACGTGAGGGTTTTGGTCGCTTCGGCCTTGGTTCCTTCCACGCCCCCTTGTTTTTCCCCTTCGGTGGTACATTTTATCCCCCCCCCCTCCTGCTTCCGGCCCCTACGCATCTGCAGGCTTTGGGGTCCGAGCGGGATTAGAGGTTCTGAGACTTGGGCAGTTTCGGGGTTGCCCCGTCCGGGGTAGCTGCGGAGGCATTCGAGTCTGTTCCTCCGGCCGATGCTCCGGGGTCTGACCAGTGGGCCCCTTCTCTTCCAGCTCTCTTGGCTGCCCCGGCTTTTTCTTGTGGGGGCCGGGGCTTTGGAGGTCGACTCGGCCCTGGGGCCTGGTGTAGAGGCTCCTGGGGTTGGGGAGGAGCGGCCTTGGGGGCCTTGGGCTCCATTGCGCCCCGCCTGGTTTTCCGTCCTTCTGAGCAGGGCTTACTGTTGCAAGGAGTGGGGTTTTCTTTTCCCCCCTCTGCGTATGATTTTGGCTTGGGTTCTGCTCCTCCCCGGGTTCGGTTCCGTGTCCCTGTGGTTTCTTCGGTTCCGTCTTCCAGAGGTTTTTGGCTACCCACATCTCTTCACCTGCGGTACGGTTGGCCTTTGCGGCTTACCTCCTGCGTGTTCTGGAGTTTGCCTCCATACTGGTTCCTTCTGTTCTGGTC
Source organism: Procambarus clarkii (assembly GCF_040958095.1). Lineage (NCBI taxonomy): Eukaryota > Metazoa > Arthropoda > Malacostraca > Decapoda > Cambaridae > Procambarus > Procambarus clarkii. The sequence continues at coordinate 3,316,413 of NC_091157.1, forward strand.
CGGGAGGCTGGTTGGGCTCCTTGTAGCTGGTTGGGCTCCTTGTAGCCGGTTGGGCTCCTTGTAGCCGGTTGGGCTCCTTGTAGCCGATTGGGCTCCTTGTAGCCGGTTGGGCTCCTTGTAGCCGATTGGGCTCCTTGTAGCCGGTTGGGCTCCTTGTAGCCGGTTGGGCTCCTTGTAACCAGTTGGGCTCCTTGTAGCCGGTTGGGCTCCTTGTAGCTGGTTGGGCTCCTTGTAGCCGGTTGGGCTGCTTGTCGCCGGTTGGGCTACTTCTCGCTGGTTGGGCTACTTCTCGCCTTGTTGGGCTACTTTTCTTTCGTGTCCTGTGCATGCGCCGTGGGAGTTTGTTTTGGTTCCGGGCGGTGTAATTACCTAAGTGTAGTTACAGGATGAGAGCTATGCTCGTTGTGTCCCGTCTTCCTAGCACTCTTTGTCATATAACGCTTTGAAACTACTGACGGTCTTGGCCTCCACCACCTTCTCACCTAAATTGTTCCAACCGTCTACCACTCTGTTTGCGAAAGTGAATTTTCTTATATTTCTTCGGCATCTGTATTTAGCTAGTTTATATCTATGACCTCTTGTTCTTAAAGTTCCAGGTCTCAGGAAATCTTCCCTATCAATTTTATCAATTCCTGTTACTATTTTGTATGTAGTGATCATATCACCTCTTCTGTCTTCCAGTTTTGGCATATTTAATGCCTCTAACCTCTCCTCGTAGCTCTTGCCCTTCAGTTCTGGGAGCCACTTAGTAGCATGTCTTTGCACCTTTTCCAGTTTGTTGATGTGCTTCTTAAGATATGGGCACCACACAACCGCTGCATATTCTAGCTTTGGCCTAACAAAAGTCGTGAACAATTTCTTTAGTATATCGCCATCCATGTATTTAAAAGCAATTCTGAAGTTAGAAAGTGTGGCATAGGTTGCTCGCACAATATTCTTTATGTGGTCGTCAGGTGATAGTTTTCTATCTAGAACCACCCCTAGATCTCTTTCTTTATCAGAATTCTTTAAAGATTTCTCACATAATATATAGGTTTTGTGGGGTCTATGTTCTCCTATTCCACATTCCATAACATGGCATTTATTAACATTAAATTACATTTGCCAAGTGGTGCTCCATATACTTATTTTGTCCAGGTCATCTTGAAGGGCATGACAATCATCTAAGTTTCTTATCCTTCCTATTATATTAGCATCATCAGCAAACATGTTCATATACACATGTTTGGTGTTCTGCATCCATTTTCTCTCGGGTGGGGGGGGGGGGGGGGCTTCGCCTCTCGCTCTTTTCTTTCTCCAGTCCGTGCCCCGTTGCTTTGGGGGTGTTCTGGAGTGCTGCTGTGGGGAAGTCACGAGGTTTTCCCTGCATTTTAGGGTGGGAAGCCTCCTTTGCCGCTCTCCTCCTCCTCTCCGGCATGGGCGCCCTGGCCGCCTCTGGTGGCTACGTTCTCATAGGCTTGCGGCATGGCCCTTCAGCGCCTATGTTCTGCAGGTGAGTTGGTGCGGTCTGGCGTCTCCTTTGTCCTGACGCTGTTTTTGTTTTAGGAAGTAGGAATGGGTGTACATACGTATTTGAGAACGTGGACCGTACCAACCGAGGTGCCTACTGCAGGGCTATTGGCCCGTACAGGGCAGCTCTTGTTCTCACCACCTGATTCCTTCCTCGGTTCACGGGTGACTGCGGGTGGCCTCTTGGCCCTTCCGAGGCGGCTCCTGCCTGTACTCATCTTGCCCCTCTCCTATGCTTGTCTAACCTTGCTTGAGTTTGGGCTCCGCCTTCACCTTGTTCCACGGTGCAACCGTGGGGGTGCCGGTTCAGTGGTATGTTTTCCTGTGTCGAGGGTGTTTTGTGCTTGCGTAATTGGGTTCTGGCTCTTTGGTTCCGCCTCTCCCCCGTCGTTCGCCTGACGTGCGGATTCTGTGCTTCATGGGCGCTCTCGTCTCTGCTCTTGGGGCTGTGTATAGGGTCAGCCCAAGTTGGGCTGCCTAATGTGTTCCTTCGATTGCCTGTTACACTGCACACGTTTCTTCTACCGTCCCTGTGGCTCGGTTGGGTACTCAGTTTCCGCCTGTGTCCCTTTGTGTGCCACTCGTGTTACGGTTTATTTTTATCTTCCCTGTCGCTTCCTCGGGGAGTGTGGTGACATTTTGCTGCGGTTTTGGTACTGCGGCTGCGTGTAGGGGTTGGTTGTGGCATTTTGTTTGGCCCTTCCGTGCTCCCTCTGGGGCCCTCCTTCCTTGCCGGTCTTGCTGTGCCGGGCCTGGTTTTTCCATGTTCCTTGGATTCTCTGTCCTGTCCTCATTGTCTTCGCCTCGTTGTGCTGGCTGGGGATGAGCTTGGGGTCTTCGTCTCGCCCCTCGCCTATCATTCGATTTCGGTTCAAGTTCCAGAGCCCAGTGGGCTCCCTTTGTTAGTGTTTTTCACAGCTGCCCCGGGATTTTTCTTGATGCTGGGGCTTTGGGGGGGCAGCTCGGTCCCGGGGCCTGCAGGGTGGGGCTAACGGGGGGCCTCAGGCCCCGTTGGTCCCAGCCGGGGTTTTTCTACCCCTCTGGGCGGGGCTTGCGGTTTTGTGGAGTGGGGTTTTTCCATTCCCCCTCTCCACACGAGCTTTTAGGCGTCAGCCCCTCCCTGGGCTCGGTTTCCTTGTCCATTATGCCCATTGCTTCCGTCCTGTCGGTGGGTGCTTTTCTACGGTCTTCACCCCCTTTTTTCCGGGACGGGCCTTCTCCGTCATGTCCCCCTCTTCTTGGGGTTCTGCATGACTTTTGGTCTTGGGTGCGACGGGGTTTTTGTGCCTTCGTCCTTTGCGTTTGCTTCTTATTGTTCTCGAAGGTTCGGGACAGTTTTGCTCCTTCCCGTTTTCTGGTACGTCTGTCGCGTTCGGTGGAGCTTCCCTCCGGTCCTTTCTAGGGCTTGTGGGTCCTATTCCAGGCAGCTTCTGGGTGTTTGGCCTTCTTGTTCTTTTGTTCACATCTCTTCTCTTAGTGCTGTCTCGGCGCTGCTCGTTTTAATGGGGTCGATTTTGCTCATCTTAATGAGTGTCTTTTCGCTCCTGCCCTTCTGCGGGATGTTGGTGCGGGGGGGCTCCTTGTGCGGGTTCCTTCCCTGTCGGCTGCACTTGTGGCGGTGGAATTGCTCGCTTGTGGCATTTTGGTTGTGGTCCTGCGTTTCTTTTCCCTCCTGGGGCTGTCATAGGATTGGCTTGTGGAGGATGTAGAGGTGCTTGGGGCCGTTCCTAGGTCTGGCACCTTGGTTGCTGCTGCTAGCTTTTGGTATCGATGTTCCTTCTGCGCCGTTTCGCAGGCTGTCTCGTGCGTTGTTTCACCTCCGGCCTGCTCATGCACTGCCTGTGCCGTCCTGGTCTTTGGACAGGGTGCTCTCCTGTTATCCTTCTCCTTGGTTGTTGTGGCTCCTTCGGTTCAGGTTTGCTTTGCTACGGCTCTCTTTTTCTGTTGGCATTGCCCTCTGGGGGTCGTGTGGCAGAGCTTTATGCTCTTCTCAGGCGCAGTGTTTTTTTGGCTCCTATGGTCGTGGTCATAGGTTTCTTTGTCTGCAGCCGTCTCCCTTTTTCTGGCGAAAGATGTGCCTGCTGCTTTCCGGAGGGGTCCTTGGGTTGTTGTCTCGACTTCGTGTTGAGGAGTGGTGCACCGACCGCCTCCTGGGTATGTCCCCTTGTTTTCTTAGGTAGTCTTTGGTGAAGTAGCTCCGGGGAGCGTAGGGGCTCCCTCCCAGAAAACCAGCGTTGAATGTAATGAAACGCCATTTTCTGGGTGAGTCCTTGAGGCTCCCCGGCACCATCCCGCCCTCCGGTCTGCGTTTTTTTCACGGTTTTGATATCCAGCCTCAGAACTGGGGCGGGGATCGTCGGCGCGGGGGTCTGGGGCTCCCCCTTCCCCCTCCCGGGGAGAGGGGAGCTGCACAGACATGCGGCGCGGCTCGTGTGACGTCATGCTTGTTAGTTAGTTAGTTTTTCTTGGGGAGTTCTGTCCACTCGTTTGTCGATTTTTGTTGTTAACCAGAATAGGGGTTTGTTTTGTGGCGCTTACCTTTCTGGGTGCCTGTCCCGGTCGATGGCAGATATAGAATGCTCCAAATCACATGTGCAATTCTATGGGCCATTGCTCCCCGTGCCTCTCTGAGGGGCCCAGGTTCTGGCTCGTGGTCCCCGGTAGGCCTAGAACTCCACCCACATCGACTGATACAAAATAGTTAGGGTATCCATATTAGCCATGGATAGCTCCGGGGAGCCTCCGGGACTCACCCAGAAAATTGCGTTTCATTACATTCAACGCTGGTTTTCTGGGGGGAGCCCCGTCGGCTCGCCGGAGCTTTACCGGCTGAGATGCTAATGTCAGACTTTGGCATCAGTCATGTGTATGGAGTTCTAGGGCCTACCGGGGACCACGGCCAGAACCTGGCCCCCTCAGAGAGGCAAGGGGAGCAATGGCCTATAGAAACCCCCGTGTGGTAGGAAGCATTCTGTGTCTGCCATTGACCGGTTCAAGCATCCAGAAAGGTAAGCATTCCAAAACAAACCCCTATTCTGGTGAAAATTGCTACCTAAAGCCGAACTAGTGGATATAACTCTTCAACAGAAAACATGGAAACTAGTATGACATCATACGTCACCGCGCCGCTGTCTGCGCAGCTCCCCCCTCCCCGGGAGGGGAAAGGGGGAGCCCCAGACCTCCCACGCCGGCTATCCACCCATCAGTTCTTCGGCTGATGCTATAGACACCGGTTATGTGCTCCGGCTCCAGTGGTTGTTTCAGCACTGTACCTAGAGTGTGGTGTCTGTTTTCTAGGTGGTGCATGAGCCGGGAGTTATTCTCCAGTACTCGGGCTGCATGCGCCTAGGGTTCCCTTCCCTAGGTGCCCTGTAAGTACTGCCCATGGGGCTTGGCTGTTTACTGCTTGGTTTTCGGCCGCTCTTTGTGTGCTCGGGTGTTCTGTCTCCCTTGTTCGCCTTAGAGTAAGGGGCAGTTTTTGCACTTGTGGGGCGCAGGGTACTGTGCAGCTTGTCTTTACCAATCATATCGGCTGGCTCTGTTCCGCTTGGGTACGCTGTCCTCTTGCGGGGTTTTCTTTTTCTTTTTGTTTATCTACCTGGTGGGGGGTCTGCCTTCGTTCTTGCCCTTTGTGTCCCTTGTGTTCTGAGTATTTTCTGGTGGTACCCCCTGCTAGGTCCCCGTGAGTGTACACGTCCCGGGGGTTCAGCTCTTAGAAAGTTGTTTGGTAGCTTTGGGCGCCGGTTAGCAGTACCCTGCCTGGGATTACCTGAGCGCGAGTCCTCTTATAGTAAACGCTCGGGACCCTGGGAAACCCCTGGGGGCGAGCGGGTCCGATGGATGTGACCCCAGAGTCCCCCCCTCGCTTCCAGCGAGTTTGAGGGTTGCTCTCACCCTTTGTCTCTGGGTGACTCTGTTTTGCCTCCGTCTGCTGCCTGTGGGGTCGGTGACACCTTCGACCCGGAGTCCTGCGAGTTTGGTTGCTCGTTGTGGCTCGGTTACCCAGTGGTGCTGACTAAGCGGGTGTGGGCAGCAGGGGCGTTGCACTTGAACCTTAGTGGTGGCAACGTTCTCGTGGTTTCTTCCCCGGGAGCCCCGGGGCTGCCCCGTTGTAGTTCGTTTTGGGACTTGGGGGTGTTGGTTGCTTCGGTTCCGTCCACGCCCCCTTGTCTTTCCCCTGGATCACCCTTCCTGCCTGCATCCGGTTCCTTACCATCTGTAGGTTCGGGGCAAGGTTTTTGATGGTGTTGAGACTCGGGCAGTCTCGGGGAATTCTCCTTCTGGGGTAGTGACGGGGGCATTTGAGCCTGTTCCTCCAGCCGTGTTGTATGAGTCTGCCAGTGGGCTCCCTTCCTTAGTGTTTTCACGGCTGCCCCGGTTTTCTGGTACGGCCGGGGCTTTGGGGGAACGGCTCTGCCCCGGGGCCTGTCGTGTGGGTTCCCGGGGCTGGGGAGGGGCTGACTTGGGGGGCCTTGGCCCCATTGGACCCCGTGGTTTTTTTTATCCCCCTCTAGGCGGGGCTTGTGGTTATGCAGAGTGGGGTCTTTCCTCCCCACTCGCCGTACGTGCTGTTGGGCGTCGGCCCCTCCCCGGGCTCGATTCCTTGGCCTTTGAGTCGGTTGGTTCCGTCCTGTAGGTGGATGTTTCCTTCCACCCTTTTTTGGGACGGTGTTTTCGTCATGTTTCCCCGTTCGATGGGGAAACGTGACTTCTTCTTCTCGGGTGTGCCTGCGCCTTCGTGTGCCTTCGGGACTAGTGTTGGCTTCTGTGTTCTCGAGGGTTCGGGAAGGTTTTTCGCTACTTCCCGCATTATTGGAACGTCTGTTGGCTCCTCGTCCTTGTCGTCGTTTTGGACTACTTGTGGCCCGGTTGGGCTACTTGTGGCCCGGTTGGGCTACTTGTGGCCCGGTTGGGCTACTTGTGGCCCGGTTGGGCTACTTGTGGCCCGGTTGGGCTACTTGTGGCCCGGTTTTGCTACTTGTGGCCCGGTTGGGCTACTTGTGGCCCGGTTGGGCTACTTGTGGCCCGGTTGGGTTCCTTTTTGGGCTCTTTGCTTCTTTGGCTGGTTTTATTGTTCCTGCTTCCTCTTTTGGCTAATTTTCTCGTGCAGTAGTCCTGGTTGGGGCCTTCCCGCAGAGAGGGTGTGCGGTTCGTCCAGCGTGTTATGCGCATGCGCTGTGGAGTTTGTTTTGGTCTGGGCGGTGTTTCAGTGCTGGTGTTTTGCGCCCTTTTTGCTACAGTGCTTCTCCCTGGCTGCGGTATGTGCCCCTTCGCTCCGGGGGTGTCCTGGTTCCCAGTTGTGGGGAGGACACCGCGGTTTTCCCTGTCATGTGTGTGGACCGCCTTCCTCGCCTCTCCCTGCTCTCCTGTGGGTCCGGCAGGGTTCGGCTCTGGCGTCTTCACCTGGCGGTGCTCCCAGGTTCTTCTGTTTACGGTTGAGTCGTGTCAAGTTCGTGCCACCGTTCGCCAGGTGAGTTTCTGCGTGGCCGGGCGCTGGATGCGGAGTTGTTTATATACCTGTCTTTAATTAAGTATATTTTTGTATGGCTGAGACCGTTCGCACACCGGTGCCTGTCCCTTTTTCAACCCTTCCTGTCCCCCTCATGTGCATGTCCAACCCATGCTGGAGTCATTCAGGGGACCCACCTTTTTAATGTTGTGAGGTGTGGGGGTTGTAGGGTTGGTTCTGTACTCACCTGGTAAGGCTCCTGGCTGTGCTTGCAGGGTTTGAGCTCTGGCTCTTGGGTCCCGCCTATCTGGTAGAACTTGCGGGATAGTACCAGTGGAGTGCAGTGGTGCTATTGGCACATTTGGGGAACACTGTATTACCATCAGAGGTCTGTGCTTGTTACGCGACCTACTTGCGAGCATAAGCCTTCTTGCTGGTTCGTCTGTGGACTTCCAGGGCACACTAGCCTGTTTTCGTATAGCAGTTCCGGCCCATCCTGGTTGTGGGGGTATGTGGGCCGGCGGACTGCTCCTAGCAGCTGCCTGGTGGGCCACCCTCTGGCCGGTCTAGCCTGGCCTTGGGCCAGGCGTTTTTCAGCCTGTGTCCTGTGATGTGCTTCTTTGTCTCGGTCTATTGCAGTAGTTCGTACCCCCTTGGTTCGGGTACTGTTCTGGCGGCGACCTTTCCGCCTTCTTTGGTTTCCTAGCTTGCCCTGCCGTTTTTTTTTTTTTTTTTGGGTTCTTGCGATGTCTTGCGTCGGACCTGTCGTTCTGAACTCCTGACGGGCTTGCTTGCTTTGGGGAGTTTTTCTGTTTGGCAGACATTCCATCTTCTTGTGCCGCCTGGGTTTCGGTGGTCTCGCCCGAGATCTTCCAGTGGCTCCGCCTTTTTCCTGGGCTCGGAGGGGCCTTGTCGGGGCTGCTTATGTTCTGCCTCGTGGTCTTTCCGCCGGTTGGTGGTCGGGTGGCTTCGTGGTAGGTATCCCACCTCTGTGCTTCTCTTGGCGGCAGTATGGGGTATTTTGGCGGTCCTTCCTTTTCCTGTCCCTTCTTAGGTGGTTACTCTTGTTAGCTTGGTTTACTCGGCTTGGTTTTCTGGTGGGGGTTGGGGGCCGTCGTCTTGCCACATACTGTCACCTCTTTTCGTGCAGCGCTGGTGGAGCCGCTTCGTCTTGCTTTCGGTCTTGGTATTGCTTCTGCACCGATAGGAAGCTGTCTCGTGCATCGTTTCACCTCCGGCCTGTTCGTGCGCCGCTTGCACCATCCTGGTCTCTGGTCAGCGTGCTCTGTCTTCTCCTCGGTTGGTAGTGCCCCTTCGGTTCCTGTGTGTTTTTTCGTCGGCTCTCTTTCCTTTTGGCATTGCCTCTGGGGGTCGGGTCACTGAGTTTTCTTGCTCCTTCAGTTTTTAGCATTTTGGTTGTTCAGTGGCAGCAGTCTCCATCTTTTCTGGCGCAGGGTGGGGCTGCTGCGTTCTGGAGGGGTCCAGGGTTTGTTGGTGCTTCGTTGGTCGGGCCGGGGGTGTGTTGTGTTTTGTGTTCAGTGCCGGCCCTCCGCTGTTGTTTGCGTGCCACGGCTTTTGGGTCTGGAGCGCGTTTTGTGTTGATCCGGTTCTGTTCTTCCCGGTTCGCAGGTGATGGTGTCCCGGGTTGTCAGCCGTGTTCTTGCGGCTAAGCTGCCTGTGTTCTTCCCTCATGCCTGTGGCGTTCGTGGCTTCACTGCTCTCGCTGCCGTCTGGGCGACGTGTCCTTGCGGTCTTTCGGGCATGGATTTTTGGTGTTCGTGCGGGGGCCTTGCTGCTCGTTGTTCTCGTGTTGTTCCCGGGACTTTTCGGGGCTGTGGCGCCTTGGGTTGGCGTTTGCTGCCGGTTGTCTCGCTTTCATGGGGGGTGTGTGGTGTCCGCCTCCCGGTTCCGTCCCTTTGACCTTCCTCTGTGGGTAGTTAGCTCCGGGGAGCCGACGGGGCTCCCCCCAGAAAACCAGTGTTGAATGTAATGAAACACCATTTTCTGGGTGAGACCCGGAGGCTCCCCGGCAACCCTCCCTCCCTCCGGTCGGCGGTTTCTCACGTGTTTTGACATCCAGCCTCATAACTGATGGGTGGATAGCCGGCATGGGAGGTCTGGGGCTCCCCCTTCCCCCCCCCCGGGGAGGGGGGAGCTGCGTAGACAGCGGCACGGTGACGTATGATGTCATACTAGTTTGCTTGTTTTCTGTTGAGGAGTTCTATCTTCTAGTTGGCTTTAGGTAGCAATTTTAACCAGAATAGGGGTTTGTTTTGGAATGCTTGCTTTCTGGATGCTTGACCCGGTCGTTGGCAGACATAGAATGCTTCCAACCACACGGGGGTTTCTATAGGCCATTGCTCCCCTTGCCTCTCTGAGGGGGCCAGGTTCTGGCCGTGGTCCCCGGTAGGCCCTAGAACTCCATACACATGACTGATGCCAAAGTCTGACATTAGCATATCAGCCTGGTAAAGCTCCGGGGAGCCTCCGGGTCTCACCCACAAAATGGCGTTTCATTACATTCAACGCTGGTTCTTTGAGAATGTAATAAGTTATTACGAAATATATATATATATATATATATATTATTAAATATGACCGAAAAAGTAAGATTAATAATTCTAACACGAATTTTCTCAATCTTTCGTACATTATGCTTCACTGTTGGAGGTAATTCAAAAATCACTTCTCCAAAATTCATTTTTATTTCTAGTCTGACGCGACACGGGCGCGTTTCGTAAAACTTATTACATTTTCAAAGACTTCACAAATACACAACTGATTAGAACTTGCGTTTCCCTGATTTTATATCTACATTTGAGTGAGGTGGGAAGGGTGATGTGGCATTACATTTGAGTGAGGTGGGAAGGATGATGTGGCATTAACACAAGACAGAACACTAGATTATATTAATAGGGTATTAAAAGTATCAACACAAGACAGAACAGAAACAATGGGTATTGAATAGAAGTGTTTGTAGAAAGCCTATTGGTCCATATTTCTTGATGCTTCTATATTGGAGCGGAGTCTTGAGGTGGGTAGAATATAGTTGTGCAATAATTGGCTGTTGATTGCTGGTGTTGACTTCTTGATGTGTAGTGCCTCGCAAACGTCAAGCCGCCTGCTATCGCTGTATCTATCGATGATTTCTGTGTTGTTTACTAGGATTTCTCTGGCGATGGTTTGGTTATGGGAAGAGATTATATGTTCCTTAATGGAGCCCTGTTGTTTATGCATCGTTAAACGCCTAGAAAGAGATGTTGTTGTCTTGCCTATATACTGGGTTTTTTTGGAGCTTACAGTCCCCAAGTGGGCATTTGAAGGCATAGACGACGTTAGTCTCTTTTAAAGCGTTCTGTTTCGTGTCTGGAGAGTTTCTCATGAGTAGGCTGGCCGTTTTTCTGGTTTTATAGTAAATCGTCAGTTGTATCCTCTGATTTTTGTCTGTAGGGATAACGTTTCTATTAACAATATCTTTCAGGACCCTTTCCTCTGTTTTATGAGCTGTGGAAAAGAAGTTCCTGTAAAATAGTCTAATAGGGGGTATAGGTGTTGTGTTAGTTGTCTCTTCGGAGGTTGCATGGCTTTTCACTTTCCTTCTTATGATGTCTTCGATGAAACCATTGGAGAAGCCGTTATTGACTAGAACCTGCCTTACCCTACAGAGTTCTTCGTCGACTTGCTTCCATTCTGAGCTGTGGCTGAGAGCACGGTCGACGTATGCGTTAACAACACTCCTCTTGTACCTGTCAGGGCAGTCGCTGTTGGCATTTAGGCACATTCCTATGTTTGTTTCCTTTGTGTAGACTGCAGTGTGGAAACCTCCGCCCTTTTCCATGACTGTTACATCTAGAAAAGGCAGCTTCCCATCCTTTTCCGTCTCGTAAGTGAAACGCAGCACGGAACTCTGCTCAAATGCCTCCTTCAGCTCCTGCAGATGTCTGACATCAGGTACCTGTGTAAAAATGTCGTCAACATACCTGCAGTATATGGCCGGTTTCAAGTTCATGTCGACTAAGACTTTTTGCTCGATGGTACCCATGTAGAAGTTTGCAAACAGGACACCTAGGGGAGAACCCATGGCGACCCCATCTACTTGCTTATACATGTGCCCATCCGGGCTCAAGAAGGGTGCCTCTTTAGTACAAGCTTGGAGTAGTTTCCTCAGAATACTTTCTGGCATGTCAAGAGGAGTACAGGCTGGATCACGATACACTCTGTCGGCTATCATTCCGATTGTCTCGTCCACAGGTACGTTGGTAAACAGCGATTCTACGTCCAACGAGGCTCTTATCCCTGTGGCCCGTGCGCCCCGCAGTAAGTCCACAAATTCCTTTGGAGACTTCAGGCTGAAGGCGCAAGGAACATAAGGAGTCAGCAGGCCGTTGAGTCGCTTCGCCAATCTGTACGTGGGTGTGGGTATCTGGCTAATGATTGGCCGAAGTGGGTTTCCAGGCTTGTGCGTCTTGACATTTCCATACGCATATCCAGGTTTATATTCCCCAATGATCTTTGGCAGGTGGAGTCCGGATTTCTTGGCGTTCACAGTTTCGATCAGTTTGTTGACCTTTGCTTTTAATTCGGCTGTAGTGTCCTTCGTTACCCTTTGGAACTTAGTTTGGTCAGAGATTATGATGTTCATTTTCGCCAGATATTCGTCTTTTTTAAGAATGACATATATTGGCGACTTGTCACCTCTCCTGACAACTATCTCCTTGTTCTCACGAAGGCTTTTAGCTGCCGCTCTAAGCTCGGGGGACAGTATGGTGCTTCTGTAGTTGCCTCGATTCTTTCCTCCTTCTGCAATAAGTTCTGCTTGTAAGGTATCTTTGGTAGTGACCTTCTTTTGTGTCTCGAGGTCGAATATGTCGTCCAACAGAATTTCCAACTCCACTTTCCGGGCCATTTCACTCGGTCTGGACATAACATGACAGTTTATGCCCAGATTTAGGAGAGTGACTTGGTCCTCAGTGAGGTTAATTCCTGCAAGGTTCAGGAAGCCATCTCTTGGTCGTGGAATTGCCATAGGTCCTCCATATAATGTTGTTAGTTTCTTGATAATCCTTGTTTCAGTGCTGAGGTGATGTTGGTCTGTGAGGATGTCGAGGTGTTGTTCAATGCGGGTACGGATACTATGGTCGATGTTGCTATTTCTCCACTCGTTTGTAGCATGAAGTAGTTGCGTTTTGTTGTCTTTGATTTCATTCTCTGCCTTGTATATCTGATTCGTGATCAGGATCTGATTCGTGATCAGATATACAAGGCAGAGAATGAAATCAAAGACAACAAAATGCAACTACTTCATGCTACAAACGAGTGGAGAAATAGCAACATCGACCATAGTATCCGTACCCGCATTGAACGACACCTCGACATCCTCACAGACCAACATCACCTCAGCACTGAAACAAGGATTATCAAGAAACTAACAACATTATATGGAGGACCTATGGCAATTCCACGACCAAGAGATGGCTTCCTGAACCTTGCAGGAATTAACCTCACTGAGGACCAAGTCACTCTCCTAAATCTGGGCATAAACTGTCATGTTATGTCCAGACCGAGTGAAATGGCCCGGAAAGTGGAGTTGGAAATTCTGTTGGACGACATATTCGACCTCGAGACACAAAAGAAGGTCACTACCAAAGATACCTTACAAGCAGAACTTATTGCAGAAGGAGGAAAGAATCGAGGCAACTACAGAAGCACCATACTGTCCCCCGAGCTTAGAGCGGCAGCTAAAAGCCTTCGTGAGAACAAGGAGATAGTTGTCAGGAGAGGTGACAAGTCGCCAATATATGTCATTCTTAAAAAAGACGAATATCTGGCGAAAATGAACATCATACTCTCTGACCAAACTAAGTTCCAAAGGGTAACGAAGGACACTACAGCCGAATTAAAAGCAAAGGTCAACAAACTGATCGAAACTGTGAACGCCAAGAAATCCGGACTCCACCTGCCAAAGATCATTGGGGAATATAAACCTGGATATGCGTATGGAAATGTCAAGACGCACAAGCCTGGAAACCCACTTCGGCCAATCATTAGCCAGATACCCACACCCACGTACAGATTGGCGAAGCGACTCAACGGCCTGCTGACTCCTTATGTTCCTTGCGCCTTCAGCCTGAAGTCTCCAAAGGAATTTGTGGACTTACTGCGGGGCGCACGGGCCACAGGGATAATAGCCTCGTTGGACGTAGAATCGCTGTTTACCAACGTACCTGTGGACGAGACAATCGGAATGATAGCCGACAGAGTGTATCGTGATCCAGCCTGTACTCCTCTTGACATGCCAGAAAGTATTCTGAGGAAACTACTCCAAGCTTGTACTAAAGAGGCACCCTTCTTGAGCCCGGATGGGCACATGTATAAGCAAGTAGATGGGGTCGCCATGGGTTCTCCCCTAGGTGTCCTGTTTGCAAACTTCTACATGGGTACCATCGAGCAAAAAGTCTTAGTCGACATGAACTTGAAACCGGCCATATACTGCAGGTATGTTGACGACATTTTTACACAGGTACCTGATGTCAGACATCTGCAGGAGCTGAAGGAGGCATTTGAGCAGAGTTCCGTGCTGCGTTTCACTTACGAGACGGAAAAGGATGGGAAGCTGCCTTTTCTAGATGTAACAGTCATGGAAAAGGGCGGAGGTTTCCACACTGCAGTCTACACAAAGGAAACAAACATAGGAATGTGCCTAAATGCCAACAGCGACTGCCCTGACAGGTACAAGAGGAGTGTTATTAACGCATACGTCGACCGTGCTCTCAGCCACAGCTCAGAATGGAAGCAAGTCGACGAAGAACTCTGTAGGGTAAGGCAGGTTCTAGTCAATAACGGCTTCTCCAATGGTTTCATCGAAGACATCATAAGAAGGAAAGTGAAAAGCCATGCAACCTCCGAAGAGACAACTAACACAACACCTATACCCCCTATTAGACTATTTTACAGGAACTTCTTTTCCACAGCTCATAAAACAGAGGAAAGGGTCCTGAAAGATATTGTTAATAGAAACGTTATCCCTACAGACAAAAATCAGAGGATACAACTGACGATTTACTATAAAACCAGAAAAACGGCCAGCCTACTCATGAGAAACTCTCCAGACACGAAACAGAACGCTTTAAAAGAGACTAACGTCGTCTATGCCTTCAAATGCCCACTTGGGGACTGTAAGCTCCAAAAAACCCAGTATATAGGCAAGACAACAACATCTCTTTCTAGGCGTTTAACGATGCATAAACAACAGGGCTCCATTAAGGAACATATAATCTCTTCCCATAACCAAACCATCGCCAGAGAAATCCTAGTAAACAACACAGAAATCATCGATAGATACAGCGATAGCAGGCGGCTTGACGTTTGCGAGGCACTACACATCAAGAAGTCAACACCAGCAATCAACAGCCAATTATTGCACAACTATATTCTACCCACCTCAAGACTCCGCTCCAATATAGAAGCATCAAGAAATATGGACCAATAGGCTTTCTACAAACACTTCTATTCAATACCCATTGTTTCTGTTCTGTCTTGTGTTGATACTTTTAATACCCTATTAATATCCTCTAGTGTTCTGTCTTGTGTTAATGCCACATCATCCTTCCCACCTCACTCAAATGTAATGCCACATCACCCTTCCCACCTCACTCAAATGTAGATATAAAATCAGGGAAACGCAAGTTCTAATCAGTTGTGTATTTGTGAAGTCTTTGAAAATGTAATAAGTTTTACGAAACGCGCCCGTGTCGCGTCAGACTAGAAATAAAAATGAATTTTGGAGAAGTGATTTTTGATTTACCTCCAACAGTGAAGCATAATGTACGAAAGATTGAGAAAATTCGTGTTAGAATTATTAATCTTACTTTTTCGGTCATATTTAATAATATATGTCTACAGGAAAGACTGCTACCAAAATATACTAATATATATACAGTGTGTCCTCACTTGAACGAACTATATGGGGCGAAGCCGATTCGTTCCAGTGCGGAATTCGTTCCATCCGTCCGGCCCCAACAACCTTCTTATTTTTTTTTTTTAAACATATGCCAGGACACATTAGTTTGTTTCTTTGTTGTGTGGTGCTTCATTATAATATCTTTCATGCTCTTTTGGTGTCAATAATAATCTGAGATGCGAGAATCACCATCCCCCACACCACCCACACCATCCTCCACACCACCCACACCATCCTCCACACCACCCACACCATCCTCCACACCACCCACACCATCCTCCACACCACCCACACCATCCTCCACACCATCCCCCACACCACCCACACCATCCCCCACACCACCCACACCATCCCCCACACCACCCACACCATCCCCCACACCACCCACACCATCCCCCACACCACCCACACCATCCTCCACACCACCCTCACCATCCTCCGCACCACCCACACCATCCTCCACACCACCCACACCATCCCCCACACCACCCACACCATCCCCCACACCACCCACACCATCCCCCACACCACCCACACCATCCCCCACACCACCCACACCATCCCCCACACCACCCACACCATCCTCCACACCATCCTCCACACCACCCACACCATCCTCCACACCACCCACACCATCCCCCACACCACCCACACCATCCCCCACACCACCCACACACCACCCACACCATCCCCCACACCACCCTCACCATCCCCCACACCATCCCCCACACCATCCTCCACACCATCCCCCACACCACCCACACCATCCCCCACACCACCCACACCATCCCCCACACCACCCACACCATCCCCCACACCACCCACACCATCCCCCACACCACCCACACCATCCTCTACACCACCCACACCATCCTCTACACCACCCACACCATCCTCCACACCACCCACACCATCCCCCACACCACCCACACCATCCCCCACACCACTAACACCATTCGCCCCCACCACCCACACACCCCACACCACCACCCGCACACCCCACACCACCACCCACACCATCCCCCACACACCCCACACCACCCACACCACCACCCACACCACCCCCCACACCACCCACATCATCCCCCACACCATCCACACCTTCCCCCACACCACCCACACCATCCCCCACACCATCCCCAACACCACTAACACCATTCGCCCCCACCACCCACACTCCCCATACCACCACCCACACACCCCACACCACCACCCACACACCCCACACCACCACCCACATCATCCCCCACACACCCCACACCACCCACATCATTCCCCCACACCAACCCACCCACACCACGCCACACCACCCAAACCATACCACACCACCCACACCGTGTATTGAAGCAGCAGGCTTGGAAGCGTCTCAACTCGCCCGACAAAAAAAAAATGATGGGTTGACAGGTTTCCTCTCACACCTCCAGGACCCCCCCCCCCCCCTCCCCCAGGTACCCGGCCATACACACCACAATGCCAAGTCAGCTATTGTTTTCTTCAGGAAACAATAAAACGTGTTAATGATTAATAATGTATATTAATACACGAAAATTAACATATTTTGGCATAAATATTTTACAGCTAAGATTGAGATTTATAATAGAGTATGAATGAGAGGTTTGGCAGCCATGCGTGGTCACCACCCTTCTCTCTCCACTTCCACCTCCCCTGACAACACCTTCCACCACTGACCCCACCTGCCTCTTTCCACCACCTGCCTCCCCTGACACCGCTTGCCTCCCCTGACCCCACCTGCCTCCCCTGACCCCACCTGCCTCCCCTGACCCCACCTGCCTCCCCTGACCCCACCTGCCTCCCCTGACCCCACCTGCCTCCCCTGACCCCACCTGCCTCCCCTGACCCCACCTGCCTCCCCTGACCCCGCCTGCCTCCCCTGACACCACCTGCCTCCCCTGACACCACCTGCCTCCCCTGACCCCACCTGCCTCCCCTGACCCCACCTGCCTCCCCTGACCCCGCCTGCCTCCCCTGACACCACCTGCCTCTTTCCACCACCTGCCTCCCCTGACCCCACCTGCCTCCCCTGACCCCACCTGCCTCCCCTGACCCCACCTGCCTCCCCTGACTCCACCTGCCTCCCCTGACCCCACCTGCCTCCCCTGACCCCGCCTGCCTCCCCTGACCCCGCCTGCCTCCCCTGACCCCGCCTGCCTCCCCTGACCCCGCCTGCCTCCCCTGACCCCGCCTGCCTCCCCTGACCCCGCCTGCCTCCCCTGACACCGCCTGCCTCCCCTGACACCGCCTGCCTCCCCTGACACCGCCTGCCTCCCCTGACACCGCCTGCCTCCCCTGACACCGCCTGCCTCCCCTGACACCGCCTGCCTCCCCTGACCCCACCTGCCTCCCCTGACCCCGCCTGCCTCCCCTGACACCACCTGCCTCTTTCCACCACCTGCCTCCCCTGACCCCACCTGCCTCCCCTGACACCGCATGCCTCCCCTGACCCCACCTGCCTCCCCTGACCCCGCCTGCCTCCCCTGACCCCGCCTGCCTCCCCTGACCCCGCCTGCCTCCCCTGACACCGCCTGCCTCCCCTGACCCCACCTGCCTCCCCTGACACCGCCTGCCTCCCCTGACACCGCCTGCCTCCCCTGACACCGCCTGCCTCCCCTGACACCGCCTGCCTCCCCTGACACCACCTGCCTCCCCTGACACCACCTGCCTCCCCTGACACCACCACAAATGATGCCAGCCACCTCACCAAGGCCTAACGTTCACACGACCTGTGCTTGTTTTATTGGCCTCCTCAAAATTTATTCTAAATAGATATTAGTACAGTACGTAGGCTGTTAGAGGAGGGAGGGAGGGATCCAAGAAACAACCCCCCCCTCCCACCCCCCACCCCCCCAATGGCTCAGGGAGCGACCGGCCGGCCACACAATGCCGGCTGTTATCTACACCCCAATTGTATTAAAAATTCTGTGAAAAGGAAATGTGTTCAAACGGTTTAAAATATGTACTGTATATATTACAATTTTCACCATTATTATTGCTCCAATATGACATTTTTCTAATAAAAAGGCTATTTTCAGTGTAGATAATGCGATAATTATCATTAAATTGACTCTTGGCATCTGACGACGAGAGGAGAGTGAGTGGTCTCTGTGGTCAGGTGGAGGAAGGAGGGTGGGGGCGGGGGAGCACGTGTTGCCTCCTGACAACAACTCTCTCACCAATGCCCCCCTGACACCATTTTATCACCATTTTTATCACCATTTCTCCCTAGAAACAATGGGTAGGGATAATAAAACACTACATAACTGTTTACACTCTGGCGAATCATAGTTGATGACAGCCAGCTCTGACGCTCGGCCTCGGTGACCGCTTGGACGAACATTCCTCACTTAATCGAACATTTGTATGTTCCACTGAACATTTGGTACCGAATTCAATTTGTTCGGCTCTTCCGGGAATTCGATAGAGCGGGGTTCGTTAGTCTGAGGAAGCACTGTATATATATATATATATATTATTTTCTGGTTTAGGGCTTCTATCCCTCTAACTATTTTCTTAGCATCAGGGCTTAATTGAAATAGGAGTTCTCCAAAACTCATTTTCGTACTTTTAAGGTGAAGAAAAGAAGTGATTTACTATAGAGTGTATTACACTTATTTGTATAATTTGCACGACGTTTCGACATCCTAAGTGACGACTCCAAATTTCAACGAATCACGAGGAACCCCGTAGAAGACCTTAAGCGGAAAGTAAACAAAACAATTACAGCAATCAACGCAAAGAAAGGTAGTATGCATTTCAATAAACTTCAAGGCGACTATGGCTTAGGATATGCCTACGGCAGTGTTAAGACGCATAAACCAGGTAACCCACTACGCCCTATAATCAGCCAAATACCAACCCCAACTTATCACCTGGCAAAGAAACTCAATGAACTCCTAACTCCATACACTCCAAGTAAGTTTAGTCTACAATCATCAGCAGATTTCCTAGAATTGATCAAATCTACCCAGCCCGATGGAATCATCGCTTCCCTGGACGTTGAATCCCTTTTTACCAACGTCCCAGTCGACACAACCATAGGAATGATACTGGACAGAGTATACAGAGAGCACCCCCAAATTAGACATACCTGAGCCACACTTGAAAAGTCTTCTCGAAGCATGTACAAAGGAAGCCCCTTTCATCAGTCCACAAGGAGACATGTATTTACAAATAGACGGAGTAGCAATGGGCTCCCCCTTAGGAGTTTTATTTGCTAATTTTTATATGGGAACCATCGAAGATAGGGTCTTCAGTAGCAGACAAAAACCAACTGTATACTGCCGTTATGTAGATGACATATTCGTAATAGTAAAAGACTCAGATGAACTAATTGACCTAAAAAGACACCTAGAGAGAGAGTCAGTACTCCGATTTACACATGAAAATAGTGAAAATAACAGTCTGCCATTCTTGGATGTACTAATAACAAAAACAGGAACCTCTTTAAGCACCAACGTATATACCAAGCCCACCAACATAGGATTATGCCTGAACGGTAGAAGTGAGTGCCCCCAAAGATACAAAGCCAGTGTTCTCAATGCTTATATTCGTTGAGCGCTTACCCACTGCTCTGAATGGAGCAACGTGAGTAGAGAGTTTGAAAGAGTAACTCAGGTATTGGTGAACAATGGATATAGCAACGCGGAAATAAACGCTGCTATAAGAAGACACTTGGACCGTTGGTATAATTCAGAACCTAGAACAGAAACCACAACACCCCCAATAAAATTATATTACAAATCAACCATGCACAGTGAACATATAAAAGAGGAAAGAATAATGAAAGAAATAATCCGTAAAGGAGTAAAAAGCACTACTCCTAACCAAAACATAAACCTGATAATATTCTACAAAACCAAGAAGACTTCCGAACTCCTTATCAAAAATAGCCCGAAGCCGACGGAGAACCCTCTACAGCAGTCAAGCGTTGTATACATGTACACTTGCCCCCACGAAGGATGTAACCTTCAATGTAAGTACATAGGTATGACGTCGACCAAGCTGACGAGGCGTTTGACTTGCCATCTTCAATCTGGTGCCCCTAGGAATCACATGAGACAAGCCCATGACATTACTCGAACAAGAGAAATGTTGAACAAGAATACTTGCATAATAGACAAAACCCAAGATTCAAGAAGATTACAAATTCTTGAGGCAATTCACATAAGAATAGAGCGACCTACCATGAACACCCAAATCACGGAACTATTTACTCTACCCACCATGAGAGTAAGGACAAGACAAGAACATATCGATGCCAACACAGAAGACAATGTCCAACATAACAGGCCAATTACACTGGATTAATCTTTGTGTTTGGATAGGAGATGCCTCGTATGGGCCAATAAGCCTTCTGCAGCCCCTATGTTTATCCCTTATGTATTCCCCCATGTTTTCACCTTCATTGTATTATCACCTGACCTAATGCGGGTATAAAATCAACTAGTATTGTAAGATCTGTTCACTTGAGAATGAACCATGGAGGTTCGAAACGTCGTGCAAATTATACAAATAAGTGTAATACACTCTATAGTAAATCACTTCTTTTCTTCACCTTAAAAGTACGAAAATGAGTTTTGGAGAACTCCTATTTCAATTAAGCCCTGATGCTAAGAAAATAGTTAGAGGGATAGAAGCCCTAAACCAGAAAATAATAAATACAGAATATGCGGTCATATTCAATGAAATATATACATATATATATATACATATATATATATATATATATGGTGCTTGGTTCGGAAACCAAGCACCACTTGGTTTCCGAACCCCTTGGGGATGAGACCCGTCGGTTATCGTGTAAGTTCATAAATGAGAAATGGAGAAAAATGGAGAGAAAAAAAAAATAAAATAATAAAGAATCTAAGGGAAAAAATCGACAGGTTTATAGCATAAATTTGACAGTACAATGGGGTCTCGACTTACGATGCTAATCCATTCCCAAAGACGGATCGTAAGTTGAAATATCGTTAGTCGAAGCGATTTTTCCCATAAGAAATAAAAGGAATTGAATTAATCCGTTCTCCACCCTCAAATATTAACATACAAATACATTTTATACTGAATACAATGTTTTTTTCTAACTACAATACACTACCTAAGTTTATCTTACCTTTATGATGGGCTCTTGATGGCGTATGGAAGTTGGTGATGAGGGGGGAGGAGGAGAGTTGTTACTATTTGGTAAGGGAGTCCCCCTTCCATTATCACATCAGGCAGTGATGTTTTCTCTGGGGTACTCTCTCTCTCCTACGTTTTGCCTGAATACCACTAGGACCTGGTTGTGGTTCAGTGCTTGTTTGTCTCACTACAAATTTGTCAAGAGACATTTGTTTTTCCCTTCGTTTTAACATTTGTCTGTAATGATGCATCACAGTGTCAATGAATAGGTTAAGGCAACGACTTACTGCAGCTTGATGTGGGTGAGTTGTTTCAGCAAAGGTTTGCAATTCTTCCCATGCTGCACACATTTTCTTAACACTTTCATCCGGCGACGACTCAGCATTGAGTTCTCCGTAAAACGGGGGCAAGTCCGGCGAGGACTCGGTATAGAGTCCTTTGTGCGGCAACAGTAGCGGCGTTTTCGGGAAGATTTTGCCGCAGTTTTGGATATTATATGCATATACACCTGTAGGGAATTTCATTGCGAATACATTGATACCTAAATGAAAGACCTAGGACCAAAATTGAGTTGACAAAACTGAAAAGAGTGAAAACATTTTATCACTCTTGTGCGCTCCCGGGTAACTTTCTCTCACTTTCCCTGTTAGTTACGGATGGTAAGCCGGGCTTTTGGAGTTTATATGCATTTAGTCCTGTAGAGAATTCTATTGTGAACACATTGATACCAAATTGAATATCTTAGGACGAGAATTCAGCTGACAAAGTTGAAAAGATTATACACTTTTCAGAATTTACCGCGCTCTCCCTCATGTTCCTGCGGAACGCCTAAGCCCACCTGAGGTAGTGGGGAGGTCCCGCGCCCGGTGAGCAAAAGTGTGAATTGTTGAGGAAGAGACATTCTGTACTCTTGTTTCTGGTCTATGGTCATCCTTACATGGGTTTTCATATGTTGAGCCTTACCACTGACTTTCCTGGGACTCATGGCGTCATATATAATAATTACTTTAATGTTCAAAATCCAAAAAATCACCACAAATACGGAATTTCATATAGGCGTGATCGTCACTAAGCGGGCAGCTGTAGTAAACTGAGGCAGGTCAGACCGCGTGACCGGGAACCACGTGCTTGGTTGACTCGAACGTGTACCAACAAATATCGTTAGTCGACGACACCATTGGATGTCGAGTCGCATTTTTCGATGAAATTTACATCGTAACTCGAAATTATCGTAAGTAGGGGCAATCGTAAGTCGAGGTGCCACTGTATTTTGTTTGCACTCACCAATTAGGGAAGTCCTGATCCACTTCTCCCTCAGGAGAGGTGGGACCAAAGATCCAGAGCTCAACCCCGCAAGCACAATTAGATGAGTACAACTATGTGAGCACACTCTCACTGCTGCTGCCCTCCCTCCCCCCAAAGTGGCTAGCTTAGTAGATTAATACAATAAAGCATTCATGAAATAAGTATATTTATAACTTTTTATTATCCTAATAATATTACTAAACAAAACCTGTAACCAAAAATATATATGATGATGTACAACCAGAATTTAACAAACAAATCTAGCTCAACACACTGCGTGAAGTGTGGTTTAGGCTTATCGGAGTCCACCGATCCCACCCCACCACTGACACGCCTTCCCCACCTCCCACCCCCCCTACATCCCATCTCAGAGGTCACGGTTCACTTCAATACCCATTCCTCCCTGCCTGCCATCCAGTCTGCCTGCCTGCCAGTCTGCCCGTCTGTCTGCCCCTGCCTGCCATTCAGTCTGCCTGCCTGCTTGCCAGTCTGCCTGCCTGCTTGCCAGTCTGCTTGCCTGCTTGCCAGTCTGCTTGCCTGCTTGCCAGCCTGCTTGTCTGCTTGCCAGTTTGCTTGTCTGCCTGCCAGTCTGCCTGCCTGCCAGTCTGCCTGCCTGCCAGCCAATCTGCCTGCCTGCCAGTCAGTCTGCCTCCCTCCCTCCCTCCCTGCCAGTCAGCCTGTCTTTCTGCCAGTCAGTCTGCCTCCCTCCCTCCCTCCCTGCCAGTCAGCCTGTCTTTCTGCCTCCCACTCTGCTAACCTGCCAAAAAATATATATGATGATGTACTGAATTTAACAAACAAATCTGACTACTGTAACGGGTGGAGTGTGGTTTAGGCTTATCGGAAGTGAGCTGGTCCCTCCCCCACCACCACCGACTCCCCTAAGGTGGAAACTTAGTACCCAGATGAGCCACAGGGAAGTTAGAAAGAATTTCTTCAGTGTCAGAGTAGTTAAATGGAATGCACTAGGCAGTGATGTGGTGAAGGCTGACTCATACACAGTTTCAAATGTAGATATGATAGAGCCCAGTAGGCTCAGGAATCTGTACACTAGTTGATTGACCGTTAAGAAGCGGGACCAAAGAGACAAAGCTCAACCCCCACAAGCACAATTAGGCAAGTACAATTAGGTGAGTACCCACCTCCCCCACCCTCCCGCCCCTCTACATCCCACCTCAAAGGTCACGTTTCGCCTCAACACCTGCCTGCCTGCCTGCCTGCCTGCCTGCCTGCCTGCCTGCCTGCCTGCCTGCCTGCCTGCCTGCCTGCCTGCCTGAATTCCATCCATCCAGCCTGCCTGCCTGCTATCCAGCCTGCCTGCCTGCCTGCTATCCAGCCTGCCTGCTTGCCATCCAGCCTGCCAGCCTGCTAGCCATGCAGCCTGCCTTTCCCTCTCTCCCAAATTCTCTCATCCTTCCTCATTACTACCCTCCCTTCCTGCCTACCTCCTAGTATCTCTCCCTACCTCCCCCTCCTTTCCTGCCTACCTCCTAGTATTTCTCCCTCACCTCCCCTCTCCTCCCTGTCTCACTAATTCTCCCCCCCTCTCTCACCAATTCTCCCCCCTCTCTCGCATACTGCCTCCCACCTAAGCTCCCCCATCCATCCACCCACCAGTCAGCCATCACTGATGCAATGCGTGCATTTGGAGCCGACATGGTGCACAGATGTTTCTTGATTGTGCAAATATGTAAAACAAAATCACAGAATGAACACTCCAAGCCTTGTGACAATTCAAAATAATAGGAATAATAGGCCATGAATCTGTGAAGTCACAGGGTAGAAGGTATTCTAGAGTGGTGGTGCCTGACACTGTCAGTGGGCAAACTGGACCATCTGCCACCTACCACCATGGGCCGGCGCAACGTTTGGCGGGCCACTTCCTACCCGAACTTTGTTCGTGTAGCACGACTCCCCAACCCCAATCGGGAAACTGGAAGTTTTGGATAACTAAAGTTTGGAAACCAAGTGGTGCTCTGTAATATAATTAATTTGCACACTGCAAGGTTTAAATAAAAATCTGATAATCTCAATCTTTTCTTTTGCAGGTCCTTAGGTCAGAAGGAAACTTACACTTGCTGTGCCAAGACCCAGTGGCATTAAAGCTCATGTGCCAGAAATACTGTATACATGGTGTCAGAAGTACTACATATACAAGGGTAAGACTTTGATCGAGCCCTTTTTAACATCCTGATTATTACATACATTTTCTCAACATCCTGTGAATGAATGTTTACTTGGCCCCTTCAAATAATGTGTTGCCTTGTCACTCTGCAGCAAGCACACTTTCATCTTATGGGAAATAAAATATTACATATCGCTTTCGTCTGAATCACTGTACATGCGGTGTATGGTACATAATGTACACTGTACATCCAATGGTGACAATGGAAATATATTTTTATATACAAATGTATTTGTAAAGGTAAATGTGGTCTACGGTATCATTGATTTTATAATCTCATTATATATTAATTATATATTGTGTTTTAGTGTAATTGATGTTTTTAATATTTAATAGTTTTATTTTCCGAGAAAACTATTAAGGTTATGTAAATTAAATATTTTAACAAGATTAATTTTTTTTTTTTTGTGTTTCTGTACTAAAATTTAATATAAATATTTTCCATTTTAAAACTAAACACACTTTTCTACTGTATGATCTATTTTAAGTGTTGGCAGGGCATTCTTAAACAAAAAATCTATTCACAGTACCCAGTACGTAGTGTATAGTAAATATTGATTCTTATCTTGGACACGTAATTTACTCTTAAATTTCTTAGAACTGCTTACCTGTTGAGTACCTGCTTAATATTAAGTGGATCACTGTTCCCAGGTTACTGGTCTGATCTTTAGTAATGGTAGTCTTTAGTAATGTCTTTTCTTTCAATAGTCTGGTTTGGCTGTGTTTTGTATGTGGCCTCTTTGATGTTTTAAATTTTTTCCATAGTACGCTAATTGGAACTTATCCTCATTAAACATCACATTATTTTCTGTGGCCCATTGGAAGATTTTATTAACATTGGATTGGAGGTTTGCTGTATATCTATATTGTCAACTCGAATAAAAATTCTAGTGTCATCTGCAAAGGATGATAAAGTACCATAGATTGTATCCTTGTCTATATCTGATATAAGGATAAGGAAAAATATTGGAGCAATCACAGTATACCGAGGGACTGAGCTTTTTGTGATGGATGATTCAGGTTTTCCTTTGTTGACTATTACACTCTGGGTTCTGGTTGTTAGGAAGTTAAAGATTCGTCTCTTACTTTGCCTGTAATTCCTTTGGTGCACATTTTGTGTGTATTAACACAATGGTCACATTTCCAAAAGCTTTGTTGAAATCTGTGTACATTACATAAGCGTTTGTTTCTTCCATGGCATCTAATGCCATGTCATAGTGGTCTAGTAATTGTGAGAGGCAGGAACACCCTGTTCTGAACCCGTGTGGCCTACAGTTATGCAGATGCTGTGATTCCATGTATTTTGTGATCTTCTTAGCATTCTTACAAAGATTTCTATGATGTGCATGTTAAAGCTATTAGTCTATTAATTTTTGCATCAACTTTACTTACTCATTTGTGAGGGCTATCCAAATAAGATATCAGTGTTTTTAATGATCAGAATGTGTTTTCTTACGTGTAGGAATAGTGGATTAATAAATAACAGAATGTACATTGTACTTTCGATACATATATTCTTGTAAAAATCACATACACATTTAAACTTAAGGGTTCATTGAATATAACCCTTGTGCTGTGGCTGTATTTATAATAAGACATACTTCATTGCAATAAAATGTGTGCATTTCTTCAGAAGCGATGCAAAAGACATATGGTAAGATCATGAAAAGTTAAAAGAAAATTAACTTGCCACAGGATTTGTTTGGAATGTTTACAGAGCTATGCATACACTAATTTTATGCTGTTAGCCTCATGTGGAAGAGTGCATTTTTATGTAAGCTTTTTCACTCGCTAATTCACAGGAAATATTGTACAGAATATTTTTGGGTTAGAATATTTTATTATATAATACGCACAATATTTTCTCAGTATTTATGCATCAGTAACACCAGTGGCTTTTGTATTGTCTAATTTTCCATTCTCTTTTATGTTTTGACAAAGAATTTGTTTGCTTTAAATTACTGCCAAAGAGAATGGGATATTTCCAGAAGCTTATTTAATCTTCATTACCATCTATTGACAGCATAGGTGACACTTTATAATTTGTTTGCTCTGTGTTGCCTGTCAGGGTTGTAGCACAAGTTTTGTGTCCCACTATCCAAATGTTTAGCATCTTTAACAACATTTGCTTTACTAATCTATGAAATTCATGCAGATAAAAAATCACATCATCATTACTGTACACATCACAAATATGTTGTTTAAACTTTCCAATAATACTTATAAAGCAAACAAGTATTTATTCAGGAGATAAATAATAATAAGTATTTGCATCAAAGAACTTTTCAGATCTTAGCATTCAAGTAAATTGTACAAAAGTATCTTCAGATGAAAAACATCAGTATTGAGTGTTCAGAAATACTATCAAAAATACCTCATATAACAGCATACAGTACAAGTATTTATAAATAACAAAATCAGTATTAAAGATTCATTGTCTAAAACTACTTTCAGAAATATCAAAAGTTAAATATGAGCACTTATTCCTAAGAGAAGCCATATCACTGCTCGGTGTGTCTAAAACACTTTTCACGTAAATCAGATCAAATAAAACACATGAGGATTCATACAGGTGAGAAACCATATCATTGTTCAGAGTGTCTAAAAGACTTTTCATATAAATCACAGCTAATCTATCACATGATGAGTCATACAGGGGAGACACCATTTAAGTGTTCATTTTGTCTAAAATACTTTTCATATAAATCTCAACTAACAGTTCACATGAGGAGTCATACAGGAGAGAAACCATATCAATGTTCAGTGTGTCTAAAATACTTTTCACGTAGATCTGTTTTAACAGTTCACATGAGGATTCATACAGGAGAGAAACCATATCATTGTTCAGTGTGTCTAAAAGACTTTAAACAGAAGTCACTTCTAACAGTTCACATGAGGAGTCATACAGGAGAGAAACCATATCATTGTTCAGTGTGTCTAAAAGACTTTTCATGGAAGTCACATCTAGTCTATCACATGAGGAGTCATACAGGAGAGAAACCATATCAGTGTTCAGAGTGTCTAAAAGACTTTTCACAGAAGTCACATCTAGTCTATCACATGAGGAGTCATGATACAGGAGAGAAACCATATCAGTGTTCAGAGTGTCTAAAAGACTTTTCATGGAAGTCACATCTAGTCTATCACATGAGGAGTCATACAGGAGAGAAACCATATCAGTGTTCAGAGTGTCTAAAAGACTTTTCACGGAAGTCACATCTAGTCTATCACATGATGAGTCATTCAGGAGAGAAACCATATCAGTGTTCAGTTTGTCTAAAAGACTTTTCACAAAAATCAGATATAATAGTTCACTTGAGGATTCATACAGGTGAAAAACCGTATCATTGTTCAGTGTGTCTAAAAGACTTTAAACAGAAGTCACTTCTAACAGTTCACATGAGAAGTCATACAGGGGAGAAACCATATAATTGTTCAGTTTGTGTAAAAGACTTTACAAATAAATCATCTCTAGTAGCTCATATGAGAATTCATACAGGGGAGAAACCATTTAAGTGTTCAGTTTGTCTAAAAGACTTTTCACGAAAATCAGATCTAATAGTTCACTTGAGGATTCATACAGGTGAGAAACCATATCATTGTTCAGTGTGTCTAAAAGACTTTTCACGTAGGACTCGTCTAACAGTTCACATGAGGATTCATACAGGAGAGAAACCATATCATTGTTCAGTATGTCTAAAAGTATTTTCACAGAGACCATGTATAATAAAACACATGAAGATTCATACAAGAGAGAATATTCATACATCATAGTAAAGGAAATATCATCTGGCATGGACTCAGAAGAAGAAGATATGAAAAGCTTTAATGTGGAAAGCTCCTTCGGCTCCCCAGAGCTATACCGGGTTGAAGTGCATATATTAGACTGTGGCAACAGTCAATCGATGGAGTTCTAGGCCTGCCAGGGACCTGGACCTAGATTCAGGAAGCTCTGTGTATTTCTTCGTAAGTGGGTTTGCAACAAAGGTTCCTAAGTGTGCCCTAAGAAGATGCTTAGGTGCAATTCAATAACGTCCACTTAGGAAGGAATTTGTTGGTTCACCTGCGTGCCAATAGAGGTCACTGCTGTGTTTCGTTTGGCCAATCAGAGAGCAGCAACATTCTTCATATTGAAGATTTAGCGCTGGCTTATCGAAGCTCTACTGCCTCCTATTTACGTCAAATTTTCTTATAAAATTAGTATATTTCGAAGTAAAACAATGTTTTTTTTTCAACTTCTACAGCCAGCACCGACATTGTAGTAAACAAATATGTTACATTTGTTGTTTACCTACGTAATTCTAAGAGATACTGTGTTGCTGTCCTTGTTGCTCGGAAGATGTGCTGACAATTATTGTATATATTTACTGAATTTACCCAAGGGCCACTAACTATCTAGTGGCCTCGAAGAGGACAGAAAGCCGGCGGCTTGTTAAAGGGCCCGCCAATTGTCTTAATGATATTTTTTAGCTGGAATTTGGCATTTACGGCTTTAGCGGGTAGGCGGTTCCATGGGTTTATAGCCCTCTTGGTGGAAAAAAACATCTGTTTTCAGTCCTACTTGAGAGAACATACTCTCCAACACTATACCTGTGATTGCCCTGTTATCAGTGACTTCATACCAAATGGTATGAGGTATTTTGAACTCTGTAATTACTTCATACACTCAGGAATATTGGAAGATATTCTTGTGCTGCACCCAGATTTTGCCAGGGGAGGCTAATAGATCAGCATTAAGTATTTTGTTCTCTCCTAATTCCATGTATGACTGGCCATCCTGTGAGGTGAGGATGTTGGATGAGCTTGTAGCTAGTTTTTTATCTACACTGTGTGGTCCTTTATACAGAATAGGGAAGCAGCACATTGCTGTGTATACCTAAACATGTTTAAAAATACATTGTTTGAGAGGAGTCTTGTGGAAACTGGTAAGAGTAATTATAATATAATGTTTCCATGATTCAGTGCTTACCTCTTGTGAAAATCGTGAAGAGTTGTTTAGTCAGAGTTGATTTGTTTTTTGTATTGAGGCTGGTATTTTCTAAATTGATTCCATGTACAGTATGTCTAACCATCCTGTGAGATGGGAGTATTAGATAAACTTACAGCTAGTTTTTTATCTACACTGTGTAATATTCCATATATAATAGGGTAGCAGCACATTGCTGTGTATACCTAATCTTCTTAATAAAAAAATCAGTAATAAAGATTTTAAATTATAGTTTGTATTATTACAAATACAGTACTGTATTATCCTTATTAAATCATGCTGACCATGGATCATTAAGATCTCATGTTGATATGTAATAGTCATATTTCTTTTGAACTGCTAATCCATGCTAATCATTCATTAAATTGTGCATTGTCTCAATTTTTCACTTCCTTGGATATACTGTACAGTACAAAAAGATAGGATAAAAATAAACCAGTAATATTTCTTTCATTATATTTTTCATTTAAATAACCATCAATATTTTTACAGCTGACAGGATTTGTTTTACCATACAGGTGCATTATTTGTTAAAAAAAAAATTGATTTATTGTTACACACAATGGTGCTACATAGCCTTCCCAGCTTGGTGCCTTCTTTTAATACTTACTGATTAAAAAATAAATAATAAATACATTTTATTCAGGAAAAGTACATACAGTTGATTTACAAACATAATGTTGGATTTACAGACAGATCTAGTACATACAATACCTAAAGCCACTAATACTCATAGCATTTCGGGCAAGGTGTGGGGGAAAAAACACAGACTAAAACTTAATAGTAATTGGGATTAGGTATAAATTGTGTTGAAAGAAGGAATAAAAAAATACAAAAAGGGGGGTTAACATAGCATAAATCAGGAATTGCACATGTTGGTGAACAGCATTGTTTAAAAAATAGCAAGACATGGGTTGACATTTAGGAGGTAAGTTAGGTTACATGGAGTTAATTAGGCAGTACTTGATTTAACTCTTAAACTGGTTGAGAGAGGTACAGCCTTTGACATGATTCGGGAGGTCATTCCACATTCTGGGTCCCTTGATTTGTAGAGCACTTCTAGTTTGGTTACACACAGCCAAATTGTGTAACAGGAAGAGGTCTTGGACACAAATTTGTTCCATGCTAAATGTAGAGGAATCAGCTGAGTATTCCTCAAATAAAATAAGTTGCCTCAGCTTAAGGTAAATAAAATGAGCATTTCTCAAATAAGTAGCTGCCTCACCTCACTGCCTTACTGCTACATAGCCTTCCCGGCATGGTGCCTTCTTTTGATAATGTTCCACACCCAAATTGTATAACAGGAAGAGGTCTTGGACCCCTACTTCCCTCTCTCTTTTTTAATAGTCTATATAGTCATAATTATAGCTTTAAGTATTCAATGAATAAAGTTTTTGACATTTTTACCCTTCTCCTTACCTAACATCATTTGTGCAGCATATTTTTATTTTATGTCTCACCCAGATTTAATTTCAAAATAAAACCAAACTAAATAAATTAGAAATGGGTATGTATAGCTAAGGTACACCCTTACTACTAGGTGAACAGGGGAATTTGGTGACAGTAAATGATCCCATCAGGCAGGGCTCATTACCTTCTCTCATATTTCATGTTCAGTGTTTATTTACTTAATAACTACGGGTATAATATCTTGCTATTATAAAACTAATTCTACTATCATAAAAGACATATTTACTTTAAGTTTCAAGCAGAGAATGCATATATAACTAACACGAAGGACTCCTCTTCACTAGATTCAATTATTATAATCTTTTGTTTATGTTCCAAAATCTTAAAATCTATCCCCAGTGTTATGTAGTAGAGAAAAATTGAGTTATATCCAGTTTACGTAAAGCTACGATTGGTCAAAACCACACTTAGATCCTGGAATGAACTTATGAAGGTTTTTTCCACTTAGTGTAGCTACCTGAATACCGCCGTAGCCGCCACGAAGGCGCTAAGAAGGAAAATATTCGTAGCTAAGAGGAAAAACCTTCATAAGTACCTTCCTGAATCCGGCCCCAGAACCTGGCCTTTCCCCTCAAGAAGAGGCACGAGGAGCAATGGCCTATAGACACCCCTGTGTAATTGGAAGCAGTCTATGTGTGCCATCTACTAGGACTTTTTTGTAGACTACCATCTACAAAAATTGCAAACTGAAAGCCGAACTGACAAGCAGAACTTCCCAATCAAAAACAAGGAAACAGGCATGATGCCACCACAACCGCCGTGCATCTGTCTGCACAACCCTCCTGTGGGGAATTTCCTAAAAAGTATTTCTTAGTATTAATAGATGATAAATGGACTGTATGAGTAGACTGTATTAATTTTGGTTATTTGTCAGGTATTTCCACTTCTCCAAAAAGTATTTGGGGAAGACTTAATAATGGTAAATCTACCTTATGTTCAATTATAGTGAATTCTTCAACATTAACATTTATGAATAAATAATTTGTTATAGGGTTAGTAATGAACTACAATTATAACAAATGTGATAGCAATGACTAGGCTGTCGAGCCGATCATTAGAGGTGTCTGACAGTCATCCGATATCAGTCTATTCCTAGTTTCAACACAATGGCGTCGTAGACAAGTGAAGAACAAGTTGAGATGATAAGGCATACACGGGAAGGCGCCTCGGCCACGCCGACGCGAAGAGGTCCACCTCGGGGTGCCAAACGTCTGGCAAAGCCAACAGAAGGAAGCGTCGTCGACCATCCACTCAGTGGAGAGGGGAATGAAGCGAGACAGGCTATCGGCCGAGACATTGGACACTCCCCGCATGTGAACCGCCAGGAGAGCCAAACCCTGAGAACTCAGCAGACGATTCACCCGAAGCGACCAACCTCAAAGAGCCAAGGACTACATCGAACCTCCGCAGTTTAGGCAATGAATCACCGGAGAGCAGTCCGAATGGAGCCGAATCGTTGATCTTCGGGCGACCCGAATCCTCCGAAGAGCAGACCACACCGCCGCGAACTCCTGCACTGTGCTGTGGGCTCGACGGAAGGACGGACCCCAACGCCCCTGGCCGGTCTGGTGAGCACTGGTCACAAAACCCCAGCCGAGAGACGAAGCGTCCGTGAACACAAATAGCGAGGGCTCGGGTAGGCGCCAAGGCACTGAACCCTGAAAAACCCAAGGAGGAAGCCGGCGATGCAGCAGCCAACACAAGGCCCCTGGGGGCCTTGAAGACCCAGCGATCGTGAGAGAGGGGGAAAGGGACAACCCCGAAGGAACCAGAACTGCCGATGAAGCCAACCCAACCCAGCGGGTAGACTAACATCGCGAAATTTAGGCTCCCGCTCAGCCCCTCAAGCAACCCCTGGGTGACCCGAGGGCCCACCAGAAACAGACAAAGGTGGGACCGCAGCCACAGGAGAGACAACGAAGCGGTCCGAGAATCCCAACGAGACCCAGCCAAGTCCGAACCTAAGAGGGAACCAGATGGGACTTCCTCCAGTTCACCAAGAATTCCCCGAACCCGGCGAGCTGGGAAAGAACCAAATCCCTGGCTAGCAAGCAAGCCGACCGGCTGGGAGCCCAAACCAGCCAGTCGTCGAGGTAGGCCAACACCCGAACACCTAAGAGATGCAAACAGGACACCACGACCCGCGTTAGGCGTGTGAACAGACAAGGTGCCAGGTTCAACCCGAATGGGAAACAAGGAAAGCAGTAACATAGACACCTCACAATAAAACCAAGCCAGTCCTGGAACGTCGGATGAATCGGGACATGCCAATAAGCGTCCCGAAGGTCCAGGCAATGAACCCAGGGGTTCAGACGGGACAAGTCCAGAATGAACCGCAGGTCCACGTAATCCCGTTTTGGGACCGAAAACAGACGGGAAACTCATCTGAGGGACATCGTCGTTTCGACCACGCCCAAGTGCACCCACTCCAAGACGACCCGACCGAGCGCAGGGGAAGAAACCTGCCCTGCCAGCCCCGAACCCTCAAAAGGGGGGGGGGCACCCAACGCCACCGCAGGCTGACAGACACGACCCGAAATGCCCACGAATTGTGGGACCAGGCATGAGCGAAAGGCGCAAGCCTCCCCCCCATCGCCCCGTCAATGGGGCAAACCGTGAAAGGGCCGACGCCCCTTATGAAACCCATAACCTCGCACAGAGCAATCACCACGCCGCCGACCAGACGAGGGCGGGTCCGAAAAAGGAACCGAACCTGAACCTGACACCAGTGGCCTACCACAACGAGAGGAACCCTGAGCCCTTGCACGACCCCTCCAGGAAGACCTCCCCTCGGGACCCCTGGAGGACCAGCAAGTCTGACATCGGACGACAAGCAGACGAAGCGGCCTGGATGAACTGCGCCATGGGAGACGCCTCAAACAGAAGAGTACAAAAAGGCGACGACTACCTAAGAGCCAGGGCCCAAGCAGATCCCATGGAGGAACTCAGCACCGCCTGTCGACACGCGAGCCGGGGAAGTATAGAACAGGGAAACCGCATCCCACAAAATCAGCGTGAAAAGCTTCAACAAGGCAGCCGACGAGCGAGCCGCCGAGGACAAGGCGTCAGACCCAGGGACGGACCCAAGCGCCCTCACATCTTCCACGAGCAAATCCGAGGACAGCTCCAGGGGGAAAAGAACTGCAAGGTCAAAACCAAAAGGCCCCAGGCATGCAAGTCCTCCGCAACAAGTGCCGTTGAAAGGGAGGGAACCTGCACATGGAGCTGGGGTGGGGGGGAAAGAAAACCCCACTCCTTACAACATTAAGGCCCTCTCAGAGGGAATAAAAACCCAGGCGGAGTCCAGCGGGGCCCAAGGCCCCCAAGTCAGCCCCTCCCCAGCCCCTAGGTCCCCCACAACAGGACCCGGGGCCGAGTCATCTCCCCAAGCACTGACTCCACAAGACAAGGACGGTGCAGCCGCAGAAGCCGGAAGGAAGGGGGCCCCACTGGTCAGACCCAGAAGCTTCGGCCGGAAGACAAGACTCGAAAGCCTCTGCCGCCCCCCCTGGAAGGGGCATCCCCCGAAGCTGCCAGAGTCTCGAGATCAAGTAACCCCTGCCCCAATTCCAAAACCCTCAGATGTTTCTGGGCTGGAAGCAGAGGGAAGGGGGGGACCAGAACAAACAACAGGAGGGGAAGTACGGGGAGGTGCGGACTGAACCAGGATCGAAGCGACCCCCACCCCCCAAGTCCGGGTCTCGAAAGCAAAGTGGGGCTGCCCTGGGGCATCCGGGTGAGCAACAAACCGAGCACGTTGCAACAGACGAACCCTAGCCTGCAACTCTTGCGCCGCCCGGACTCGAATAGAATCATCAGAAGATTGGGTAAATTGAGTCACTAACAAGCAGCAACTGCGTGACGGAGGCAAAAACAATAAGGGTCACCCCGAGACAAGGGAACCGAGTAGCACAAAGCGAGTGGGGACTCCGGGGTCACATCCATCGGAGCCATGCGCTCCCTAGGGTATTCCCAGGGTCCTGACGTTTACTTTAAGAGGACTCGCGCCTAGGTAGTCCCAGGCAGGGGGCTACTAACCGACGCCCAAAACTACCAAGCGAACTTCTACACCTGAACCCCAGGGACGTGTACACTCTCACGGGGACCTAGCAGGGGGCGCCACCGAGGAGAACTGTAGAAAGGCAAACACCAGTGGACAATAGGGCAGAACCCCCCACAAGGCAAAAACAAAAACTAAACCTTGCAAGAGGACAGCGAACCCCAAGGAACAGAGCCGGCTGCTATGTCGGGAAAACGAAGCTGCACAGCACCCTGCAAACTGCCACTTACCTGCAGGTAACAAGGGAGAACAGAATACCCAAGAGCCCAACGGGCAACCGAAAAACCGAATGGTAGAACGGACCAGCAGAGGCAGGTCCCGATGAGCCTGTGGAAGGTGGCCCCAAGCTCCAAAGGCAGTACTTACAGGGCACCTAGGGAATGCAGCCCGAGTATCGCACCCTTGGAAAAACAAACTCCACACACGAAGCACAGTGCTGTAAAGACACTGGAGCCAGAGCACACGACCTCTGCCTGGGGCTCCCCCTTCCCCCTCCCGGGGAGGGGGTAGCTTCGCAGACAGCGGCACAGCGACGTGTGACGTCATACTAATGTGCTCGTTTTCTGTTGGGGGGGAGTTCTATCCACTCGTTTGGCTTTTGGTGGCAATTTTAACCAGAATAGGGGTTCGTTTTGGGGCGCTTACCTTTCTGGGTGCCTGAACCGGTCGATGGCAGACATAGAATGCTTCCAACCACACGGGGGTTTTTATAGACCATTGCTTCCCCTTTCCTCTCTGAGGGGGCCCGGTTCTAGCCGTGGCCCCTGGTAGGCCTAAGAACTCCATACACATGACTGATGCCAAAGTCTGACATTAGCATATCAGCTTGGGATAGCTCCGGGGAGCCGACGGGGTTCCCCCAGAAAACCTGTAGATAGTAGTTTACCGACCGGACGTAACATCCCCTGTATTGGATGAAGCTAGCAGCAATGTCTGAGAGTCGTAATTGCACAGAAGTTCCCAAATTAACGTGATGCTAGTTCGCTGGCTTCACAAGGATGTTGCTGTTATGGTTCTCGGAGATCAAGTGTTTCGCACACCCTCTGCCTCCTCGGTGCATGGCTCCGGAATATAAGTCATGGTATTCTACTTCGTCCTATTATCTAACAAGACATTACCGACATCACTTTACGTCTTAATGATACACTTCAAATATTCGTAGAGAATTTTCCACTGTTTATTTTATTGAACCGAAGTGTCAGTAGTATGAAAACACGTAAATTTGAATACGTGTCGTGAATTTTATTCCAACTGGTAATCAGCTGATTGCGGCTGTGGAAATTTCCACCTTGAGATGGAGCAATACTTTGTTTTAAATTATTTAAATTAATTTCCAATCTTAATTACCTCGCAAATTAAGCAGAGGTTAGACTGGGTTTAATTAGACTTAGATAAAAAGTTCTCCACCCCGTGAGGCGGAGTGGCTGACGTAACAGCAGCCATGGATAGCAGGAAGGTTTTGGCTTCCCTATGCTATGAATTAGTAATATTAGTTGATTTAATGTCCTAACACAATATTTCTATCTTATCGTGTTAGGAGTTAGTATTTGGGGTGTCGGAAATATTCAACGCCTACCCTCCCTTGGAGGGGGATGGGAGGGGGGGGTCCCAGACCTCCATGCTGGCTACTCTCCTCAGTTCAGAAGGCTGTTGTGTGGATGGCATTCAATCGACTCTGGCTCCATCCTTTGAGCAGTGCTGCATAGCGGTGGTGTTCTGTGTTGGTGGTGTGCAAGCCAGGAGTTACACAAGAGTACTGGGGTTGCATGCACCTAGGGCCACCTTCCCTAGGTGCCCTGTAAGTATTACCTTTGTGGCTTAGGGTTATCTTCCATGAGCCATTCAGGAGACTACCTCCACGAGGTTTGGTTGCTGCATGCTTGATGATTGCCCTCCCCTGGGGGTCAGCTAGGGTGGTTCTTACTCCTGTTTGCCCTTGGGTAGGAGGTAGTTTCGTTGCTGGCTGGGGCACAGGGTACTGATATACAGCTGTCTGATTTACACCATAGCATCTGGTTCTGTTCCCCTGGAGAGTTTGTGCTCTTGAGGGTTTTTTTATTTTGTTTTTGTTTTGTTTTTGCCTTGCGCGGGTCTGCCTGGTGTGGCTTGTTGGCTCTGGTCCTGTGTTTCTTTCCCGGAGCTGTCTTTGGATTGGCTTACAGAGGATGTTGAGACACGTGGAGCTGTTCCTGGGTCTGGTGCCTTGGTCTCGTCTGCTCGTGCGTCATCTGCGCTTCTGAAGCTGTTTGCGCCGATCCTATAGGATGCGGTGTCGCTGTATTTTGCTGTGCGTCTCGCTTATTAGCAGGTTGTGCCCGCTTCCTCTTTGGAATCTGCTATGGCCCTGGCTCTTAGATTGTCTTTGCCCTTTTGACCCCTTGCTGTTTGGGGACTCTGAGGTGGAGCAGTTTCTGCAGGCGGCTACTTCCAGCTGTTGTCCGATGTCCGACTTATTGGTTCTCAGGGGGGTCCCGGGGGTGGGGGGGGTGGGGGTGTTCCTTACGGCGAGGTCGTACCAGGGCTCAGGGTTCTGTTCGTCAAGGTGGGCCGCAGGTGCTAGGTTCGGGGCCGGCGCTGCTTTCGGTGCTGCCTGCGTTTGGTTGGCACAGTGATCGCTCTTTGCGCTGGTCAGATTCTCGTAAGGGGCGTAGGCCCTTTCGCAGTCTGCCCCATTAACGGGGTGATGTAGGGGAGGCTTGCTCTGTTTACTCATGCCTGGTCTCACGATTTATGGACGTTTTGGGTCATTTCCCGCAGCCTGCGGTGGTGTTGGGTGGCCCCCTCCTTCGGAATGTTTGGGGATGAAGGGGCAGGCCTTGTCTCCTGCACTCTGTTGGGTTGTCTTGGAGTGGATGTGCTTGAGCGTGGTCAAAACGATGACATCCCTCAGATGGGTTTCCTGCCGGTTTCCAGTTCCCAAACAGAACAATGCGAACCTGCTGTTCATTCTGGACTTGACTCGTCTGAACCCTTGGGTTTCTTGCCCCTCCTTTCGGATGACCACACTCTCCCAGGTCCAGCTTCTGTTGGAGTGGGACGCTTGGATACTGTCCCCTGGACCTCAAGGACATGTATTGGCATGTCCTTATTCATCCGGGGTTCAGGGACTGGCTCAATTTTGTTTTTGGGCTTCGCAGTTACTGCTTTCATTGTCTCCCATTCGGGTTGGACGTGGCTCCTCGCAACTCGGATTGTTGTGGCCCCATCTGCGTCTCTTAAGTGTTTGGATGGTGGCATACCTCGATGACTGGCTGGTCAGGGCTCCCAGTCGGTCTGCATGTCTGCTTGCCAGGGATTTGGTTCTTTCCCAGCTAGCTGAGGTTGGGTTTCTGGTTAACTGGTGGAAGTCCCATCTGGTTCCCTCCCAGGTTCGAACCTAGCTGGGTCTTATTTGGGACTTTCGGTCTGCTTCCTGGTCTCTCCCTCCGGAGTCTTTCCTTTGGCTGCGGTCCTGTAAGTACCTGTTTCAGTGGGGGTTCCTGGGTCACCCGGCGGTTGCTCGAGGGTTTATACGGGAGCCTGTACTTTCTGATACTGCTCTACCCGCTGGGTCGGGTTTGGCTTCGTCTGGGAACGTCCCTTCTGCCTCTCTCACAATTGCTGGGTTCGACTTCTCGAGGCCTTGCATCGGCTGCTGTGTTGCCGGCTTCCGCTACGGGTTTTTCGAGGTTCAGTGCCTTGGTGCCTACCCGTGCCATCGCTCGATGTGTTCATGGATGTGTTGTCTCTTCACTGGGGCTTTGTGACTGGTGCTCACCAGGCCGGCAAGAGGTGGTGGAGTCCATCTTTGCGTCATGCCCACAGCACAGTACGGGAGTTCGCCTTTGCATCGCGCAAACAGCACAGTGCGGGAGTTCGCGGCGGTGTAGTCTGCGCTTTGGAGGGTTCGGGTCGCCCACGCATCGACGATCTGGCTCCATTCGGACTGCTCCCTGGTGGTTCATTGTCTAAACTGAGGGGGCTCGATGCAGTCCTTTGCTCTTTGGGGTTGTTTGCTTCGGGTGACTCGTCTGTTGAGTTCTCAGGGTTTGGCTTTCCTGGCAGTTCACGTCCGGGGGTTTCAAACATCCAGGAGGGTGGCCTGTCCCGGTTCATTTCCTCCACGGAATGGACGGTTGACGTCAACTCATCCAGTGGCTCTGCTAGACGTTTGGGCGCCCGGAGGTGGACCTCTTCACATCGGCATGGTCAAGGCGTCTTCCAGTACATGTGGTGTCCTTTCCCGACTGTGAGGCAGTCGGGGTCGATGCCTTTCAGCAGGACTGGTCGAAGTGGGGGTTCCTGTACCTCTTTTCCCCAATTTAGCTGTGTCTCCAGGTCCTGGCTTACTTGGAGACTTACCAGGGGAGAGTAGTCCTTCTGGCCCCATGGTAGCCGGCCCAACCTTGGTTTCAGACGCTGCTTGCACGGTGTCCGAACCCGGAGGTTTTCCTGCGATTCCGCCTCTTTCAGCAGATCGGTCCAGTCTGTTATGAGTCTGGTTCGATTTTCTTCTCAAGTCTTCGCTTTTGGAGTTTTTGACTAGTCTATCACCATCTGTATGGTGGTCAGATGGCATCTTTGATGGTGTGTCCCACCTGTGGGCTTCTCAGTGGCAGTATGAAGTTTCCTGGCGGTCCTTTCAGTTTTTTTTTTTTTTTTTTTTGTCCATCCCTGTACTTCGCTTTCGGTTCAGGTTATTTTGCCCTTTCTCTCGTGGCTGTTTCAGGACCGTCATCTGATGCTCAATACTGTCGCCTCGTAAGTGCGGCGTTGGCGGGGCTGCTGCAACTTGCCTTCGGTATTGATATTATTGTCTCCACTCGATTATCCGGACTATATGGGAAGGACCCCTTAGCCGGATATTCACGTGTTTCGGATAATGGTACTTTTTCACCTACGAGTCCAAATGTGACCATTTCCAACTATTTTTATCAAATCAAATCAAATCAAATGTTTATTTAGGGAAGGTACATACATACAAGAGATTTTACAAAGAGTGATGGATTTATAGATAGGGCTAGTACATACAATGCCTAAAGCCACTATTACGCAAAGCGTTTCGGGCATGAAAAACATTAATGACTAAAGCTTAATACTAATTGAGCATAAAGAGTAGAATGAAAACACAGCTGAAAAAGCAGCACAAATACAATTCTGTCGACAAACAGCGCTCTTTAAAAAAACAGACATTGGTTGACAATAGAGGGGTAAGGTAGGTTACAGGGAATTTATTAGGTATAGCTTCGTTTTTATCTTAAACTGGTTGAGAGAGGTACAGTCTTTAACATGGTTGGGAAGGTCATTCCACAATCTGGGTCCCTTGATTTGTAGAGCATTTCTAGTTTGATTAAGTCGTACTCTAGGAATATCAAAACTGTATTTATTTCTGGTGTGGTGCTCATGGGTTCTGTTACAACCTTCTATGAAGCTTTTGAGGTCAGGATTGGCATTACAGTTTAGCGTTTTATATATGTATAATACACATGAGAGAATGTGCAGTGACTTAATGTCTAACATATTCAGAGATTTGAGTAGGGGTACCGAGTGATGAATGGGGCCAGAGTTGGATATTGTCCTAATAGCAGCTTTGTGTTGAGTAATTAGAGGACGTAAATGATTTTGGGTAGTAGAGCCCCAAGCACAAATACCATAGTTGAGATATGGATAGATAAGGGAGTAATAGTGTCACCAGGGCAGGGCGGGGTACATAATATCTGATCTTAGAAAGAATGCCATCAGTTTTTAAAACTTTTCTGGGGGGAGCCCCGTCGGCTCCCCGGAGCTTTACCGGCTGATATGCTAATGTCAGACTTTGGCATCAGTCATGTGTATGGAGTTCTAGGGCCTACCGGGGACCACGAGCACGAACCTCGCCCCCTCAGAGAGGCAAGGGGAGCAATGGCCTATAGAAACCCCCGTGTGGTTGGAAGCATTCTATGTCTGCCATCGACCGGGTCAAGCATCCAGAAAGGTAAGCATTCCAAAACAAACCCCTATTCTGGTGAAAATTGCTACCTAAGCCGAACTAGTGAATAGAACTCTTCAACAGAAAACAAGGAAACTAGTATGACGTCATACGTCACCGCGCCGCTGTCTGCGCAGCTCCCCCCTCCCCGGGAGGGGGAAGGGGGAGCCCCAGACCTCCCACGCCGGCTATCCACCCATCAGTTCTTCGGCTGATGCTATAGGCAATGGTTATGTGCTCCGGCTCCAGTGGTTGTTTCAGCACTGTACCTAGAGTGTGGTGTCTGTTTTCTAGGTGGTGCATGAGCCGGGAGTGATTCTTCAGTACTCGGGCTGCATGCGCCTAGGGTTCCCTTCCCTAGGTGCCCTGTAAGTACTGCCCTTGGGGCTTGGGGCCACCTTCCACAAGTTCCTTGGGTCCTGCCCCTGCTTGGCCGTTTACTGCTTGGTTTTTGGCCGCTCTTTGTGTGCTCGGGTGTTCTGTCTCCCTTGTTCGCCTTAGAGTAAGGGGCAGTGTTTGCACTGGTGGGGCGCGGGGTACTGTGCAGCTTGTCTTTACCAATCATAGCGGCCGGCTCTGTTCCGCTTGGGTACGCTGTCCTCTTGCGGGGTTTTCTTTTTCTTTTGTTTATATACCTGGTGGGGGGGTCTGCCTTCGTTCTTGCCCCTTGTGTCCCTTGTGTTCTGAGTATTTCTGGTGGTACCCCCTGCTAGGTCCCCGTGAGTGTACACGTCCCGGGGGTTCAGCTCTTGGAAAGTTGTTTGGTAGCTTGGGTGCCGGTTAGCAGTACCCTGCCTGGGATTACCTGAGCGCGAGTCCTCTTAAAGTAAACGCTCGGGACCCTGGGAAACCCCTGGGGGCGCGCGGGTCCGATGGATGTGACCCCAGAGCCCCCCCCTCGCTTCCAGCGAGTTTGAGGGTTGCTCTCACCTTTTGTCTCTGGGTGACTCTCTGTTTTGCCTCCGTCTGCTGCCTGTGGGGTCGGTGACACCTTCGACCCGGTGTCCTGCGAGTTTGGTTGCTCGTTGTGGCTCGGTTACCCAGTTGTGCTAACAAAGCGGGTGCAGGCAGCAGGGGCGTTGCACTTGAGCCTTGGTGGTGGCAACGTTCTCGTGGTTTCCTCCCCGGGAGCCCCGGGGCTGCCCCGTTGTAGTTCGTTTTGGGACTTGGGGGTGTTGGTTGCTTCGGTTCCATCCACGCCCCCTTGTCTTTCCCCTGGTTCACCCTTCCAGCCTGCATCCGGTTCCTTACCGTCTGTAGGTTCAGGGCGGGGTGTTTGGTGGTGTTGAGACTCGGGCAGTCTCGGGGAATTCCCCTTCCGGGGTAGTGACGGGGGCATTTGGGCCTGCTCCTCCAGCCGTGTTGTATGAGTCTGCCAATGGGCTCCCTTCCTTAGTGTTTTCACGGCTGCCCCGGTTTTCTGGTACGGCCGAGGCTTTGGGGGAACGGCTCGGCCCGGGGCCTGTCGTGTAGGTTCCCGGGGCTGGGGAGGGGCTGACTGGGGGGGGGCCTTGGCCCCGTTAGACCCTGTGGGGGTTTTTATCCCCCTCTAGGCGGGGCTTGTGGTTACGTGGAGTGGGGTCTTTCCTCCCCACTCGCCGTACGTGCTGTTGGACGTCGGCCCCTCCCCGGGCTCGGTTCCTTGGCCTTTGAGTCGGTTGGTTCCGTCCTGTGGGTGGATGTTTCCTTCCCCGCTTTTTGGGACGGTGGTTTTGTCATGTTTCCCCGTTCGATGG
This sequence comes from Procambarus clarkii, assembly GCF_040958095.1. Lineage (NCBI taxonomy): Eukaryota > Metazoa > Arthropoda > Malacostraca > Decapoda > Cambaridae > Procambarus > Procambarus clarkii. Next base: position 3,359,159 of record NC_091157.1, read on the forward strand.
GGTTCTGCGTGACTTCTGATCTCGGGTGCGCCTGCGCCTTCGTATGCCTTCGGGACTAGTGTTGGCTTCTGTGTTCTCGAGAGTACGGGAAGGTTTTTCGATACTTCCCGCATTATTGGAACGTCTGTCGGCTCCTAGTACTTGTCGCCCTGTTGGACTACTTGTCGCCCTGTTGGGCTACTTGTCACCCTGTTGGGCTACTTGTCGCCCGGTTGGGCTACTTGTCGCCCGGTTGGGCTACTTGTCGCCCGGTTGGGTTCCTTTTTTTTGGGCTCTTTGTTTCTTTGGCCGGTTTTCTTGTTCCTGCTTCCTCTTTTGGCTCCTTTTCTCGTGCAATAGTCCTGGCTGGCGCCTTCCCGCAGGGAGGGTGTGCGGTTCGGCCAGTGTGTTATGCGCATGCGCCGTGGAGTTTGTTTTGGTCTGGGCGGTGTTTCAGTGCTGGGGTTTTGCGCCCTTTTTTGCTACAGTGCTTCGCCTCTCGTTCTTCTCCCTGGCTGCAGTATGTGCCCCTTCGCGCCGGGGGTGTCCTGGTTCCCAGTTGTGGGGAGGACACCGCGGTTTTCCCTGTGTCATGGGTGTGGACCGCCTCCTTCGCCTCTCCCTGTTCTCCTGCGGGTCCGGCAGGGTCCGGCTCTGGCGTCTTCACCTGGCGGTGCTCCCAAGTTCTTCTGGGCACGGTTGAGTCGTGTCAAGTTCGTGCCACCATTCGCCAGGTGAGTTTCTGCGGTCTGGCGTCTTTTGGCCGGGCGCCAAAATACCTGTCTTTATTTAGGTATATTTTTGTACGACTGAGACCGTTCGCACACCAGTGACTGTCCCTTTATCACCCCTTCCTGTCCCCCTCATGTGCATGTCCAACCCATGCTGGAGTCATTCAGGGGACCCTCCTTTTTTAATGTTGTGAGGTGTGGGGGTTGTAGGGTTGGTTCTGTACTCACCTGGTGAGGCTCCTGGCTGTGCTTGCAGGATTTGAGCTCTGGCTCTTGGGTCCCGCCTATCTGGTAGAACTTGCGGGATAGTACCAGTGGAGTGCAGTGGTGCTATTGGCACTTTTGGGGAACACTGTATTACCATCAGTGGTCTGTGCTTGTTACACGACCTACTTGCGAGCATAAGCCTTCTTGCTGGTTCGTCCGTGGACTTCCAGGGCGCACTGGCCTGTTTTCGTATGGCAGTTCCGGCCCGTCCTGGTTGTGGGGGTATGTGGGCCAGTGGACTGCTCCTAGCAGCTGCCTGGTGGGCCATCCTCTGGCCGGTCTGGCCTGACCTTGGGCCGGGCTTGAGGTGTAAAAGAGCTCCCAGTACCTCATCCAGCAGGTATCGAGCGGGGTTTCTCCGCCGTCGGTCGCCTGGTGCAGGTTTCTGGGCCTGCAGGGTTTTGTCGTGTCTCCGTTGGCCCTGTCTGGGGTCTGCCTGCTCCGTTCTCTGCCTTTGCAGAGGGGAGTTGCTATTTACATGTTGCATGTTGCAGTGGTGCCTGTTGCTGCTGCTGCACGTGTGCATTGGTACCGTGTTTCACGGTGGCGTGTCCTTGTTCCTGTGTCCGGTTGTGGAGTGGCACTTTGCTGCCGTTTTGTGCCTGGGGATTGCGTGGGGTTTTTGCCCCTGCCTGATTATCCACCCCTGGTTGTTCTCCTGGGTTTTTTTTTTTGTGCTTCTGCTCTTTCTTCCTGCCTCCTCTGCAGCAGGGATGTTCTGCGTGTGTTCTTAGGCGTTGGTCAGCCTGTGTCCTGTGATGTGCTTCTTTGTCTCGGTCTGTTGCAGTTGTTCGTGCCCCTTGGTTAGGGTCCTGTTCTGGCGGCGACCCTTCCGCCTTCTTTGGTTTTCCTAGCTTGCCCTGCCGGTTGTTTTTTTTTGGGGGGGGGGGGGGGGTTCTTGTGATGTCTCGCGTCGGACCCGTCGTTTCTGAACTCCTGGCGGGCTTGCATGCTTCGGGGAGTTTTTCTGTTCGGCAGACGTTCCATCTCCTTGTGCCGCCTGGGTTTCGGTGGTCGCGCCCAAGATCTTCTCGCGGCTCCGCCTTTTTCCTGGGCTCGGGGGGGGCCTTGTCGGGGCTGCTTATGTTCTGCCTCGTGGTCTCGCCTCCGGTTGGTGGTCGGGTGGCTTCGTGGTAGGTGTCCCACCTGCGTGCTTCTCTTGGCGGCAGTATGGGGTATTTTGGCGGTCCTTCCTTTTCCTGTCCCTTCTTAGGTGGTTCCTCTTGTTGGCTTGGTTTACTCTCGGCTTGGTTTTCTAGTGGGGGTTGGAGGCCGTCGTCTTGCCACATACTGTCGCCTCTTTTCGTGCGGCGCAGGCGGAGCCGCTTCAGCTTGCTTTCGGTCTTGGTGTTGCTTCTGCACCGTTAGTCAGCTGTCTTGTGCGTCATTTCACCTCCGGCCTGTTCGTGCGCCGCTTGCACCATCCTGGTCTCTGGTCAGCGTGCTCTGTCTTCTCCTCGGTTGGTAGTGCCCCTTCGGTTCCGGTGTGTTTTTTCGTCGGCTCTTTCCTTTGGGCCTTTGCCTCTGGGGGTCGGTTCGCTGAGTTTTCTTGCTCCTTCGGTTTTACCGTTTTGGTTGTTTGATGGCAGCAGTCTCCATCTTTTCTGGCGCGGGGTGGGGCTGCTGCATTCTGGAGGGGTCCAGGGTTTGTTGGTGCTTCGTTGGTCGGGCCGGGGGTGTGTCGTTTTTGTGTTCAGTGGCGGCCCTCCAATGTTGTTTGCGTGCCACGGCGTTTGGGTCCGGAGCGCGTTTTGCGTTGATCCGGTTCTGTTCTTCCCGGTTCGCGGGTGATGGTGTCCCGGGTGGTCAGCCGTGTTCTTGCGGCTAAGCTGCCTGTGTTCTTCCCTCATGCCTGTGGCGTTCGTGGCTTCGCTGCTCTCGCTGCCGTCTGGGCGACGTGGCCTTGCAGTCTTTCGGGCATGGATTTTTGGTGTTCGTGCAGGGGCCTTGCTGCTCGTGGTTCTCGTGTTGTTCCCGGGATTTTCGGGGCTGTGGCTCCTTGGGTTGGCGTTTGCTGCCGGTTGTCTCGCCTCCTTGGGGGGTGCATGGTGTCCGCCTCCCGGTTTTGTCCCTTTGACCTTCCTCTGTGGGTAGTTAGCTCCGGGGAGCCGACGGGGCTCCCCCCAGAAAACCAGCGTTGAATGTAATGAAACGCCATTTTCTGGGTGAGACCCGGAGGCTCCCCGGCAACCCTCCCTCCCTCCGGTCGGCGTTTTTCGCGTGTTTTGACATCCAGCCTCAGAACTGATGGGTGGATAGCCGGCGTGGGAGGTCTGGGGCTCCCCCTTCCTCCTCTCGGGGAGGGGGGAGCTGCGCAGACAGCGGCGCGGTGACGTATGACGTCATACTAGTTTCCTTGTTTTCTGTTGAAGAGTTCTATTCACTAGTTCGGCTTAGGTAGCAATTTTCACCAGAATAGGGGTTTGTTTTGGAATGCTTACCTTTCTGGATGCTTGACCCGGTCGATGGCAGACATAGAATGCTTCCAACCACACGGGGGTTTCTATAGGCCATTGCTCCCCTTGCCTCTCTGAGGGGGCCAGGTTCTGGCTCGTGGTCCCCGGTAGGCCCTAGAACTCCATACACATGACTGATGCCAAAGTCTGACATTAGCATATCAGCCGGTAAAGCTCCGGGGAGCCTCCGGGGAGCCTCCGGGTCTCGCCCAGAAAATGGCGTTTCATTACATTCAACGCTGGTTTTTTTTTATATATTTAGAATGTGTCCCTGGAAATTCAGCTTGTGGTCAATGAGAATGCCAAGGAATTTGCCATCTAATTTGTTACAAATTTGGGTATTGTTTATTTTGAGATTTATTTGATTAGGGGATTTATTGCCAAACAGAATATAGAAAGTTTTGTCAATGTTAAGGGTGAGTTTGTTGGCAGTTAGCCAAAGATGGACTTTATTTAGCTCAGTATTTACTGTGGCATTTAGAGCAAGGGGGTCAGGACTGGAGTAAATGAAGGTTGTGTCGTCAGCAAATAGAATTGGTTTGAGGTGTTGGGAGGCATTTGGAAGGTCATTAATGTAGATGAGAAAGAGGAGAGGGCCAAGTATACTGCCCTGAGGAACACCAATGTTGATGGGTAGGGTGGGAGAAATTGAATTATTCACAGAAACATACTGGAGCCTGTCAGTAAGGTAGGGTTTGAGGTATTGCAGGGAGTGTCCTCTGACTCTATAATGATGTAATTTAAGAAGAAGGTTTTGGTGGTTGACTGTGTCAAAAGCTTTACGCAGGTCCACAAATAACCCAACAGGGAACTCATTTTTATCAAGAGCTGTATGAATCGAGTTAAGCATACCAATAAGTGCATCGTTAGTGCTTTTTTTGGGTCTGAAGCCATATTGGCAAGGGCTAAGTATATTGTGTTTGGCTAGATAAGAGTAAAGCTGCTTATAGATTAGGGGATTTGTGGACAGGCGTTACTCTCGCTTTTTTTAGAATATCTGGAAAGGTTTGGAGTTCAAGTGACTTGTTGAAGAGCAATGCAATAGCAGGGGCTAAAGATCTGGAGGCTTTTTTGTAAATTAAAGTTGATATCTCCTCAAGGGCACTAGACTTGGTTTTAAGGGAAAGGATTATCTCATTGACGTCAGTGGAATTAATAGTCTTTAGGTACAGAGACTGTGGATAGTTACCTGTAAGATAGTCCTTAACGTCAGTACTGGAAGATGGAATATCATTTGCAAGGTAATGATATTCCAAATGATATAAATATCATTTATACTACAAACAACATAATTTGAATTGCCTTGCCACATATAATTATCAAATATTCAACTAGAAACCTCAACTTATCTTGTTGGTGTTCGTCTTGATTGATGCCACACATTTTGAAGTTAAGAATTCTTAACAATTTACGTAGCCTATACTTATTTATTTATTTATTTATTTATGCATATACAAGAATGTACATAAGGAATGTGAGGATACAATTATGGTAATTACAGTCTTGTAAAGCCACTAGCACGCGCAGCGTTTCGGGCAGGTCCTTAATCTAAGAAAATTTTAAGGAGGTAAATACTTGCAAAATTTATAGACAAAAAAAAATGATAACAGATTACATGGAATGAAAAAAAAAAAAAGATGAGAGAAAATTATAGGTACAGTATATTAAAGCACATAGGTAGCTATGATTGATTGCAATGACAGCTTAAAATGGTAGTTGACAACAAATTGGTAGGCACAATACAGCAGAAACAATATAAGATTGATTGCAATGACAGCTTGAATGGTAGTTGACAAAAATTGGTAGTCACAATACAGCATATGGCTAGCACATAAAAGAAGACAGCAATGAACACAATGATAAGGTTGTTTGATATTACATAAAAATTAGGAGATTGGGTACCAATAGGTACAGAGCAAATTTAAAGCTCAGTGTAGGAAACTAAATAGATGAAGTTAGGTACTTTTTGGTTTTGCTTTTAAATAAGGCAAAAGTTTTACAGTTTTTCAATTCACTAGGGAGTGAGTTCCATAGACTAGGTCCCTTAATTTGCATAGAGTGTTTACACAGATTAAGTTTGACCCTGGGGATATCAAAGAGATATTTATTTCTGGTGTGGTGATAATGGGTCCTATTACATCTGTCCAGGGAGAGTTTCAGAGCATGGTTTGCATTTAAGAACAGGGTTTTGTAAATGTAGTTGACACAAGAGAATGTGTGGAGGGAGTTAATATTTAGCAAGTTTAGAGATTTAAACAAGGGAGCTGAGTGTTGTCTGAAAGCAGAGTTAGTTATTATTCTGATAGCAGATTTTTGCTGTGTGATGATGGGCTTAAGGTGGTTTGCAGTGGTAGACCCCCATGCACAGATACCATAATTAAGATAGGGGTAGATTAGTGCATAATATAGTGAGAGGAGAGCAGAGTTAGGAACATAATATCTGATTTTGGAGAGTATACCAACTGTCTTAGAGACTTTCTTAGTTATGTGTTGAATGTGGGTACTGAAGTTGAGTCTCTTGTCTAGGAATAGGCCAAGAAACTTGCCATCATTTTTATTACTGATGTTAATGTTGTCTATCTGTAGCTGAATTGCATTTGATGATTTGCTTCCAAATAAGATGTAGTAAGTCTTTTCGATGTTTAATGTTAGTTTGTTCGTTGACATCCATAAGTGGACTTTTTTTAATTCATTATTCACAACATTATTTAGTGTATGTGGGTTGAGGTTTGAGTAGATAAGGGTAGTATCGTCAGCAAACAATATAGGTTTGAGAATATTAGAGACATTAGGCAGATCGTTTATATATATAAGAAATAGAAGAGGTCCTAAGATGCTGCCCTGTGGCACTCCAACGGTAATTGGTAGAGTGGAAGAAGTTGTATCATTGATGGTTACATATTGGTGTCTGTCACTAAGATAGGATCGGATGTAGTCAAGGGCAAGGCCTCGGATTCCATAATGCTGGAGTTTAAGTAAGAGGTAGTTGTGATTAACAGTATCAAAGGCTTTTCTTAGGTCAATGAAGAGTCCAATCGGAAACTCATTTTTGTCAAGGGCTGAGTAGATAATGTCAAGGAGACTAATGATTGCATCATTGGTACTCTTTTGGGACCGGAAGCCAAACTGGCAGGGGCTGAGTATGTCGAATTTTACGAGGTAGGAATAGAGCTGTTTGTAAATAATTTTTTCAAATATTTTTGATAGAATGGGTAGATTTGATATTGGTCTATAATTGTTTATGTCCGCCGGATTGCCTCCTTTATGGACTGGCATTACTCTTGCTTTTTTGAGGATATCAGGGAAGGTGTGACACTCTATAGATTTGTTGAACAGTAGTGCTATGGGTGGGGCAAGGGCATGGGAGGCTCTCTTGTACACAATGGACGGAATTTCACTGGTGTTCCCTGCCTTGGTTTTTAGAGAGTGTATGATGGACACAACATCTGCCGGGCTGATTGGTGAAAGGAGAAGAGAGTTTGGATAGCTGCCTGAGAGATATGTGTTAATATGTGTCTGAGTCTGTGGGATTTTACTGGCAAGATTAGCACCAACCGATGAAAAGAAACTATTAAATTCATTTGCCATTTCTAAATCAGTTGACGGTATATCCCCATCCTTGTAGAGTTTTATTTGGTTATGTGAGTGTTGTTTAGTTCCTAGGATACTAGAGATAGTTTTCCAAGTGTTTTTCATGTTGCCTTTTGCTTCATTGAATCTATTCACATAATATGCAAGTTTTGCCTTTCTTATGATACTGGTAAGCATTGATGAGTACCTTTTAGCTACTTCCTTTGAAACTAGGCCAATCCTAACTTTCTTTTCATATTCATGTTTCTTGTTGATTGAGTTGAGAATGCCATTTGTGAGCCATGGATTGTTTAATCTTTTGTCAGTTACTTGCTTTGTAAGAAGGGGACAATGAAGGTTGTAGAGGCTTAGAGTTTTGGAGAGGAAGAGGTTAGCTAATGAATTTATATCATGGGTATTATTGAATTCAGAATCCCAGTTAATATTGTGGAGTGCCTCTGTAAGATTGTCTAAAGCTGATTCACTGTGTAGCCTAAATGAAAATTTCTTGCTTTTTGGTGGTGTTATGTCCATGTTCGCTATGAGAAAGGTAGGATAGTGGTCAGTTGTTCTGTCGTAGATTATACCAGATACAAGGGGAGCTGTTATGTTTGTCCATATGTGGTCCAAGGTAGTGGCTGATGTTTGAGTGACTCAGGTAGGTTTGGTGATAGTGGGGATTAGCATACAGGAGTTCATGCTGTTAAGGAAATAGTCAACTTGAGAGCAGTTTTGTTGACCCAGGTCAATATTAAAGTCTCCTCCCAGAATGATGTGGTTTTTGTTGAGATTGTTGTTTATAATAAGATTCCTTAGGTTGTCTGAGAAAGAAGCTATGTTAGTATTAGGAAATCTATAGATGGCTCCAATAGTCAAAGAGGATTTAAGGGATTTAATTGTAAACTGAGCAAAAGTATATTCACAGTAGTCATCTCTGTCACTAATAACACTGTTGCAGATAAATGTATCTTGGTAATATATAGCTGTGCCACCACCTTTTTTATTAGGCCTACAGTTATGAATGGCTTTATAACCAGCTAAGTTGTAGAGTTGGGTATAGTCTTTATTTAGCCAAGTTTCTGTTAAAATAATGAACGATAGGTTAGTACCTAGTGCTGTGAGTAGTGCATTTAAATCGTCAAAATGTTTACCAAGTGATCTAACATTTTGATTATAAACTGATAGATAGGTGCTATTTTGGAGTTTGTTTTTAGCCTGGTGTGCTGTGAAATACTTACAATAATGATGATCAATGTGCTGGTTGGTATAGATATGAGACAGAAGATTTTGATCAGGATCAATATCAGTGTGCATAGAGATGCAGAGGGATCACGATACAAGATACACGATAAAGCAAAACACAAGAATAAGAGCAGATACAATAAAATAGTAACAATTTAGAAGTAAAATAAAGATCCAATAGATAGCCAGGGAGGACACAGAAGTTACATAAAATAAAACACAAAAAATCAGTAGAGACTGACAATATAAATGTAAAATAAAAAATAATAAGAAAAATAATAATCATAAAAAAATACTAACACAACACTAAAATTAACACCTAAAATTACTGTACAGTTCATTAAGCAAAGTTAGTTTTGACTGCCAGCTGCTGAAGCCTCACTGGTTGAAGGCATTTAGGTTGCCTGTGAGGCCTCACTTGAAGGCGCTTGCTTGCGCCTCACATGTTGAAGGCGCTTGGCTTGCCTGTAGCGCCTTACTTGTTGAAGGCACTTGGCTTGCCTGTGATGCCTCACTGGTTGAGGTGCATTACGGTAACTTGTCTTTAATTGTTAGGATAACCTTCCTCTTAACACCTCTAGAACGATTGATGCTGCTACCAGACATAGTCTTGGCCAAAAATGTTCAAAGTTACTATGAAATAAAAAAGTTATTTAAAAAAATATTTCACTAATGGTGCAGCACTGTGGTATAACACGAGGGACGGGAACACGGGTTGACCAGTGTTGGACGGGTCCACTTGGGGCAGCTATAACACATTACGTAGGCCGTCAGGAGGAAAAAACTCATAATATTTTTGAAGGAAACTTCAGCCTGCGCACATTGTTTTTAGGAAACTTATATATTTGTTATTACATAAATACTAGTATTTCATTTGTTTTGGACTATAATGAATTGTTCTAAAATTAATGGTAATTCTTGTACCCAGGTGGTCCCTCCCGACAATCCCCTTCCACCCTCTCGACAATCCCCTTCCACCCTCCCGACAATCCCCTTCCACCCTCCCGACAATTCCCTTCCACCTTCCCGACATCACCCACCCACCCCACCCCCTCCTCCACCATGCGCCTCAAGCCAGCCAGACACAACCAGACGGGATTAATACGGTACGGCCCGCCCCATGGCTTTCATATCTGGACAATTCAATGAATATCCGGCTGACTGTCTGGATAGTGTAACATCGGCAGCAAGTTAACCGGCTCCGATTTTTTATCCGGCTAAACCAGCTTTTATCCAGCTCCCATGGCCATTTTGGCCGGATATTGAGATAATTTTATCCGGTAAGGATTTTGGCCTCTAAGGGCGTTTTCCGGATGTTGGAATCCCGGATAATCGCGTGGTTACAGTACTTCTGCACCGTTTCACAAGCTGTGTCGGGCGTTGTTACTAAGACTCTTTTCTTGTTGGCATTGACTTTTGTGGGTTGGGTCGTGCTCTCCTGTGTCGCAGGGGTTTCTACTCTTTTTGGTCGAAGTGATAGGTTTGTTCGATTGCAGCTGTCGCTTTCTTTTCTGGCGAAAAATGAGACTCCTGCTTTCTGGAGGGGTCCCTGGGTTGTTGATGTTTGGTTGGTCAGGCCTGGGGTGCATCATGTGTTGTGTCCGGTTGCGTTGCTTCGCCGTTATTTGAGCCCCACATCCTCTGTGTTTTGGGATGAGCTTTGGGTTAATCCGGTTTCCCTTGTCCCCTGTTCCCGAGTGCGGGTGTCTCAGGTTGTTCACAGGGTTACTTGGTCCAGCCAGCCTGCGGCCTATCCCCGTACTCATGACATTTGTAAGTTTGCTGCGCTTTCTCCAATTCAGCTGTTGCTCAATTTTTGGTAACATGCCTTGGGCTGACATATGGGTATTGGGTTTTTAGGCGGTCGAACAGGGTCCTGGCTGTACTCTACCTTGTGTATGTTCCTTGGCCTAGTCGGGCCTGCGTTGCTTTGGGTCGGCGGATGCAGCCAGTCGTCTCAATTTCAAATTGAGGTGCGAGCACCAACTGCCTCCCGGGTAAGTCCCTCTAGTTTGTCTTTGGTGATGTAGCTCCGGGAAGCCGAAGGGGCTTCCCCCAGAAAACCAGTGTTGAATGTAATAAAAAGCCATTTTCTGGGTAAGACCCGGAGGCTCCCCGGCAACCCCCCTTCCACCCTAGTCGGCATGTTTTTCGCGTGTTTTGACATCCAGCTTAAGAACTGGTGGTTGGATTGCCAGTGCAGTTGGTCTGGGGCTTCCCCCTATCCTCTCTTGGAGAGGGGGAAGCTGCGCAGACAGGTGGCGTGACTCGTGTGATATCGTGCTCGTTTGCTTGTTTTCATTTGGGGAGTTCTGTTTACTCATTTGTCTATTTTCGTCATTTTAACCAGAATAGGGGGGTTTGTTTTGAGGCGCTTACCTTTCCGGGTGCCTGTTCTGGTTGATGGCAGACATAGAATGCTCCAAATCACATGTGCATTTGTATAGACCATTGCTCCTCATGCCTCTCTGAGGGGACAAGGTTCTGGCTCGTAATCCCCTGGTAGGCCTGTAAATCCATACACACTAACACACGCTATGTTCACCTTGCAATAAATAGCTACCTGGTACGGGCTGCTACGGGCTGTTTCCTGGGGGAAGGGGTGGGGGAGGAAAAAAATTAGTTTATTTATTTATTTATTTATTTATTTATTTATTTATTTATATACATACAAGAAGGTACATTGGGATTGTGAGGATACATACTATAGTAATTACAATCTTGTAAAGCCACTACACACTTAGTAGTTAGTAACAGTTGATTGACAGTTGAGAGGTGGGCCGAAAGAGCAGAGCTCAACCCCCGCAAGCACAAATAGGTAAATACAAATAGGTGAATACACTGACTGATGCCAAAGTCTAATACATCCATATCAGCCTGGATAGCTCAAGGGAACCTCCGGATATCACCCAGAAAATGGTGTTTCATTACATTCAACGCTGGTTTCTGTGGACACCATTGTGGCCAAAAACACCATGTGGTATTTGTTTGCATTTATTTAACCATATGTGGTCAGGGGAGGATATTTAAAAAATTTTGTAATGACATAATTTTCTGGGGGGAACCCCGTCGGCTCCCCGGAGCTATCCCAGGCTGATAAGAACACTGTTTTTCCCAAAAACGGTGGGTTTTCTGAGGGGAAGAGAAAACGTATGTCAGGAAGCTGATTTTAACCGCCCCAAGCTGCAGGCGCAACGTGCCGAGGTTATATAAACTCGGACGCAGACTGCGTGGCCCTCTTCCTGACAAGCCAGCAGCTGCTCTCTTACAAAACGCTGCTCACTGCTGCTCAGCGAGTCGTAAACACAGAAGTTTAGCCTGCTCAACTGTTCCTCCAGCATGGACCCTACACCAGTTCCTATCGACAACGACTCGGAGCGACCCGTCAGGGGCGTCCTGCCCTTCTCAACATTTAAGGTAGTGTTTGTGTTGTTGGCGCGCCGGACCAGTGTTTGTGTTGTTGGCGCCCTGGACCAGTGTTTGTCTGTGTTGGCGCGCGCGCCCCTGAAGCACGCCTGTTGGTTCAGCCTTGGTGACCAAATGCAGGTGCAGTGGACCTAGAGGGGGAGGTGACCCTCGGTGTTATAGGGCACTGGTTTTTCTCCAGTAGGTGGCTGTTATTTGAAGCACAATCGCGAGGAGGCCTGTCCACCCCCCACCCTTATCTGCTCAGCCCTGTACCTTAAGCTCCCTCACCCAGTCGACGTGAGGTCTGCTGCTTGGGCGACTTCTGTTGTGCAGTTAATTATTGTTCATGTTCTTTATATAAGTGCTTCTTTACAGTCTGACTGTTAGTCATAGCGTGCTTCCTCACGCTACAATATTTACTGTAATTTTACCTTTGCATTTTCCCCATGCCTATGTTTATATATTGGGTAGTGCTGTTATTGTTGTTACAGGACATTTAATGCTCAAGCCAGCTCCTATTTAGTGCTGTTGTTTTACCCTACTCTAAACGCTGGCTATAAATTTTTTTTATATTATTGTCTTTCAGCTACAATGTGTTATGCCTCGCAATTTATTTATCCGCAATTCATTTATCTTGGACCCGTGATGCGGGTCCAAGCCTCTTACTGTTACCTTGCTTGGGCTTGCAACTACGTTTTGTTTCTCTCTGTAATTTATTATTACAATTTATGCATTGCCCCCGTGCATGTTTTATTAACTTATTAAAACTCTTGCGTCTTGTATTGAGTTATTTATTAAGTAAAGTAACCTAGGTTGTGCTAGTTCCTGAGTTACAAGCCTCATGCCTTTGACTTTAAGATTATCTTGGTATTGCGTACCATTAATTTACTTCAATTTATTACTGCAATTTATGCAGGTCAAGCTGCATGTTATTTACTCTTACTGGTTTTGCAATTGTGATTGTTTAACTATTGTTTGCCGTTAAGTTATTAAGTAACTCAGCTAGGCTGTGACAGGCGCAAAGTACGCCCCCCCCCCCCTTTGCCTCTTGCTTTAAGATTACTGGCCGTGCACTTACGTTTAGTTACATCAGCTAACTATTCCCGCAAATTATGCAGCATCTTGCTGCATGTGTATTTATTTATTACTGGTTTACAATTATGTTTGTTTAACATTTGCTTATTGCTTTTAAGTTATTAGGTAAAGTCAGCTAAGTTAGGTTAGCTGCTGTGTCAAAGGCCCCTGGCCCCTAGCTTTAAGTTTTCAGGGACTTGTATTTTCCATAAGTCTCCTTAATTTATTATTGAAATTTACGCAGTGTCAAGCTGCATGTTTTCTTTTGCTGGTTTTACATTTAGGTTTGTTTAACTTTTGCTTATTGCCTTTAAGTTATTAGGTAAAGTCAGCTAGGTTTGCTAGCTGCTGTGTCACAGGCCTCCGGCCTCTAGCTTTAAGTTTTCATGGACTTGTATTTTCCATAAGTTTCCTTAATTTATTAATGAATTTTATGCAGTGTCAAGCTGCATGTTTCTTTGCTGGTTTTACATTTGTTTGTTTAACTTCTGCTTTGCCTTTAAGTTATTATGTAAAGTCAGCTAGGATGTGATAGTTGCAGGGATCGGGCCCTTGCCTCTTGCTTTAAGTTTATTCTGGCCCCTGCATTTACGTTTAGTTTCCTCTGCAAATTTCCTGCATTTTACATCACTCTTGCTGCATGTTTTTACTTTACTGGTTTACAATTATGTTTGTTTAACTTATGCTTCACCTTTAAGTTAAGTCAGCTAGGATGTCCTAGACGCTGTCTTCGGGCCTCATGCCTCTCCCTTTAAGTTTATCTTGGACTCCTATTATGATTAGTTCCTTCAGCAATTTATTGCTAGTTATGCATTGCTTAAGTGCATGTCATTTTACTTACCGTTTTACCTTTATACTTGTTTTCTTGACTTTGTCATTAAGTTATTAAGTACTGACAGCTAGACAGTACCAGTTTCGTTTACCAGTACCAGTAAACGTTTCCAGTCGTTTTGTCTGCCCGGTGTAGCCCGAAAGAATCTGCAGCCTCCTGGCTGCTGGTTTATCCAGACATGTGTGGCCTCCCAGGCCGCTGGTTATCCGACGTGTTGTCTGCTCGGTGTAGCCCGGAAGATACGGCTGCTTCCCAGGCCGCTGGTTTATCCAGACGTTTTTGTTTGCCCAATGTAGCCAGGAAAGTTGTCATAGCCACTGCCGTCTTAGCTGACTGCGTTCAGGGGCTGCTCTCCAGCCAATATTCTTCCTGTGATGAGTTAAGCCGGCGATGTTATTCAGGTATTATATTTATATTGGTCATATAAATATGCGGCCTTCCAGGCCGCTGGTTTATCCAGACGTGTTGTCTGCCCGGTGTAGCCCGGAATATACTGCGGCCTCCCAGGCCGCTGGTTTCTCCAGACATTTTGTGTGCCCAATGTAGCCAGGAAGGTTGTCATAGCCGCTGCCGTCTTCGCTGTCTGCGTTCGGGGGTTCATGTCCAGCCGACGTTCTTCCCGTGATGAGTTAAGCTGGCGATGTTATTCAGGTATCTTATTTATATTGGTCATATAAATATGCGGTCTTCCAGGCCGCTGGTTTATCCAGACATGTTGTCTGCCCGGTATAGCCCGGAAGTCACAGTGGCCCCCAGGCCGCTGGTTTATCCAGACGTCACAGTGGCCCCCAGGCCGCTGGTTTATCCAGACGTTTTGTCTGCCCGGTGTAGCCCGGAAGGTTTTCACAGCCACCGACGTCTTAGCTGCCTTCGGTCAGGGGTTGATGTCCGGCCGATGTTCTTCCTGCGACGCGTCGCTGTGTTCTAGCGGCCGATGCTCGGTTGGGTCTGTTGCAGCTGGTCCAGCCGTCTGCCCTAGTGTCCGAGCCGCCACTCTTCCTACGTTGTTGCTCAAATTTGGTGTCTAGCTGCTGCAGCTGTTGGTGTTCCAGCTGCTGACATTCCCGGCAGTTGGTGTTCTAGCTGCTGTGGGTACAGCTGTTGCTGTCCCAGCTTGCTGCTGTTCAGATGGAACATGGTCCAGCTGCTAGCGTTCCAGCGGTTGTTGGACCAGCTCCCATGCTACTGCTGAAGTTATTCCTGATGTTCCAGTTGAAGCGGTCCCAACTGATAATGCCCATCCTACTGCGTTCCAGCTCCCAAGGGTCCAGCTGCCGACGCGCCAGTCCCCGAAGTTCCAGCAGAAGCGTTCCAGCCGACGTTGTGCCTATTAGCACTCCTTTCAGTTTATTGTATTTGATTGTAATTTATTTCACCTTCATGCATTAATCCCGTTTTCTCTAAAGAGTTACATTCCAGCATTATTTTGAGCATGATCTGTTTTGCAGTCGCACTTCCCTTACTGCTGCAGTTTACCCCTTGGCCCGTTGCCGCTAATTTTGTATCTTCGGCAGCGGCCGAAGATACTCTCCATTCCCTTGTTGGCTCCCAGGTTCTGTATATGGTCCCTAATTGTCTTGCAGTTGGACTTCTACTTATAACCGAAGTTTCCCTGGTGGCCAGTTGCCACTATTTATTTATCTTTGGCAGATGTTGATGCACCAGTTGCCAATATCCAGCTGCTGATGTTCAGAGGCAGGATTTTACAGTTTACATTTGGCAACTGTTGTTTGTTAAGTCCTTATTTTGCCCTTGTTGACCACTAGTGTTCGTGTTGTGCATGCTACGTTATTGTTGGTTTGTTAAGGTTAGGGTTTCCCTGCTTACTTCCTTCTCCCCAGTGTGGGACATTTACTTATTTATCTATTTATACAGTTCCTACTGTATCATACTACTACTTATTTAAGTTCTTTATTATTAGGTCCGGGTTTTAGTCGCCTTACTTCTACCCTCCCTCTGCTTTACTTGTTATCGTTTTCTCTGGCATTTTTCGCCATGCCCTCGGTCGGCCCGTACTAAGCCCATTAGCTGGGCCAGTCCGATAGGCCCTTAGCCGGGACCCTGTGGAGCCCTTAGCTGGGCGGGCCCGCCCTGTTAGCCGGCTAATGGTCCTGCGACCTAGTACTTTGGAAGGAGTATTTTGTGCTTTTCCCTATCCTTCTAGTGCTTATGTCTCTCTTTTACATTTTCTTAGTGAAAACTTCGTTATATTTGTAAGGTACTATTTATTGCTTGTGTATGTACGTGTGTGTGTGTGCATATGTAGATGTATGTGTATATATGTATGTATATATATATATATATATATATATATATATATATATATATATATATATATATTACTGAAAACTCACACCCCAGAAGTGACTCGAACCCATACTCCCAGAAGCAACGCATCTGGTATGTACAAGACGCCTTAATCCACTTGACCATCACGACCGGACAAAATGAGGTGATAGCCGAGGCTATATGAACCACCCCACCGCCGGCACTCGGATAGTTATCTTGGGCATAGCATTTTACCAAATCACCTCATTCTTTGGGGCACACGTGAGGAACACAAATGCGAACAAGCCTGAATGGTCCCCAGGACATATGCAACTGAAAACTCACACCCCAGAAGTGACTCGAACCCATACTCCCAGAAGCAACGCATCTGGTATGTACAAGACGCCTTAATCCACTTGACCATCACGACCGGACAAAATGAGGTGATAGCCGAGGCTATATGAACCACCCCACCGCCGGCACTCGGATAGTTATCTTGGGCATAGCATTTTACCAAATCACCTCATTCTTTGGGGCACACGTGAGGAACACAAATGAGAACAAGCCTGAATGGTCCCCAGGACATATGCAACTGAAAACTCACACCCCAGAAGTGACTCGAACCCATACTCCCAGAAGCAACGCATCTGGTATGTACAAGACGCCTTAATCCACTTGACCATCACGACCGGACAAAATGAGGTGATAGCCGAGGCTATATGAACCACCCCACCGCCGGCACTCGGATAGTTATCTTGGGCATAGCATTTTACCAAATCACCTCATTCTTTGGGGCACACGTGAGGAACACAAATGCGAACAAGCCTGAATGGTCCCCAGGACATATGCAACTGAAAACTCACACCCCAGAAGTGACTCGAACCCATACTCCCAGAAGCAACGCATCTGGTATGTACAAGACGCCTTAATCCACTTGACCATCACGACCGGACAAAATGAGGTGATAGCCGAGGCTATATGAACCACCCCACCGCCGGCACTCGGATAGTTATCTTGGGCATAGCATTTTACCAAATCACCTCATTCTTTGGGGCACACGTGAGGAACACAAATGCGAACAAGCCTGAATGGTCCCCAGGACATATGCAACTGAAAACTCACACCCCAGAAGTGACTCGAACCCATACTCCCAGAAGCAACGCATCTGGTATGTACAAGACGCCTTAATCCACTTGACCATCACGACCGGACAAAATGAGGTGATAGCCGAGGCTATATGAACCACCCCACCGCCGGCACTCGGATAGTTATCTTGGGCATAGCATTTTACCAAATCACCTCATTCTTTGGGGCACACGTGAGGAACACAAATGCGAACAAGCCTGAATGGTCCCCAGGACATATGCAACTGAAAACTCACACCCCAGAAGTGACTCGAACCCATACTCCCAGAAGCAACGCATCTGGTATGTACAAGACGCCTTAATCCACTTGACCATCACGACCGGACAAAATGAGGTGATAGCCGAGGCTATATGAACCACCCCACCGCCGGCACTCGGATAGTTATCTTGGGCATAGCATTTTACCAAATCACCTCATTCTTTCGGGCACACGTGAGGAACACAAATGCGAACAAGCCTGAATGGTCCCCAGGACATATGCAACTGAAAACTCACACCCCAGAAGTGACTCGAACCCATACTCCCAGAAGCAACGCATCTGGTATGTACAAGACGCCTTAATCCACTTGACCATCACGACCGGACAAAATGAGGTGATAGCCGAGGCTATATGAACCACCCCACCGCCGGCACTCGGATAGTTATCTTGGGCATAGCATTTTACCAAATCACCTCATTCTTTGGGGCACACGTGAGGAACACAAATGCGAACAAGCCTGAATGGTCCCCAGGACATATGCAACTGAAAACTCACACCCCAGAAGTGACTCGAACCCATACTCCCAGAAGCAACGCATCTGGTATGTACAAGACGCCTTAATCCACTTGACCATCACGACCGGACAAAATGAGGTGATAGCCGAGGCTATATGAACCACCCCACCGCCGGCACTCGGATAGTTATCTTGGGCATAGCATTTTACCAAATCACCTCATTCTTTGGGGCACACGTGAGGAACACAAATGCGAACAAGCCTGAATGGTCCCCAGGACATATGCAACTGAAAACTCACACCCCAGAAGTGACTCGAACCCATACTCCCAGAAGCAACGCATCTGGTATGTACAAGACGCCTTAATCCACTTGACCATCACGACCGGACAAAATGAGGTGATAGCCGAGGCTATATGAACCACCCCACCGCCGGCACTCGGATAGTTATCTTGGGCATAGCATTTTACCAAATCACCTCATTCTTTGGGGCACACGTGAGGAACACAAATGCGAACAAGCCTGAATGGTCCCCAGGACATATGCAACTGAAAACTCACACCCCAGAAGTGACTCGAACCCATACTCCCAGAAGCAACGCATCTGGTATGTACAAGACGCCTTAATCCACTTGACCATCACGACCGGACAAAATGAGGTGATAGCCGAGGCTATATGAACCACCCCACCGCCGGCACTCGGATAGTTATCTTGGGCATAGCATTTTACCAAATCACCTCATTCTTTGGGGCACACGTGAGGAACACAAATGCGAACAAGCCTGAATGGTCCCCAGGACATATGCAACTGAAAACTCACACCCCAGAAGTGACTCGAACCCATACTCCCAGAAGCAACGCATCTGGTATGTACAAGACGCCTTAATCCACTTGACCATGACGACCGGACAAAATGAGGTGATAGCCGAGGCTATATGAACCACCCCACCGCCGGCACTCGGATAGTTATCTTGGGCATAGCATTTTACCAAATCACCTCATTCTTTGGGGCACACGTGAGGAACACAAATACGAACAAGCCTGAATGGTCCCCAGGACATATGCAACTGAAAACTCACACCCCAGAAGTGACTCGAACCCATACTCCCAGAAGCAACGCATCTGGTATGTACAAGACGCCTTAATCCACTTGACCATCACGACCGGACAAAATGAGGTGATAGCCGAGGCTATATGAACCACCCCACCGCCGGCACTCGGATAGTTATCTTGGGCATAGCATTTTACCAAATCACCTCATTCTTTGGGGCACACGTGAGGAACACAAATGCGAACAAGCCTGAATGGTCCCCAGGACATATGCAACTGAAAACTCACACCCCAGAAGTGACTCGAACCCATACTCCCAGAAGCAACGCATCTGGTATGTACAAGACGCCTTAATCCACTTGACCATCACGACCGGACAAAATGAGGTGATAGCCGAGGCTATATGAACCACCCCACTGCCGGCACTCGGATAGTTATCTTGGGCATAGCATTTTACCAAATCACCTCATTCTTTGGGGCACACGTGAGGAACACAAATGCGAACAAGCCTGAATGGTCCCCAGGACATATGCAACTGAAAACTCACACCCCAGAAGTGACTCGAACCCATACTCCCAGAAGCAACGCATCTGGTATGTACAAGACGCCTTAATCCACTTGACCATCACGACCGGACAAAATGAGGTGATAGCCGAGGCTATATGAACCACCCCACCGCCGGCACTCGGATAGTTATCTTGGGCATAGCATTTTACCAAATCACCTCATTCTTTGGGGCACACGTGAGGAACACAAATGCGAACAAGCCTGAATGGTCCCCAGGACATATGCAACTGAAAACTCACACCCCAGAAGTGACTCGAACCCATACTCCCAGAAGCAACGCATCTGGTATGTACAAGACGCCTTAATCCACTTGACCATCACGACCGGACAAAATGAGGTGATAGCCGAGGCTATATGAACCACCCCACCGCCGGCACTCGGATAGTTATCTTGGGCATAGCATTTTACCAAATCACCTCATTCTTTGGGGCACACGTGAGGAACACAAATGCGAACAAGCCTGAATGGTCCCCAGGACATATGCAACTGAAAACTCACACCCCAGAAGTGACTCGAACCCATACTCCCAGAAGCAACGCATCTGGTATGTACAAGACGCCTTAATCCACTTGACCATCACGACCGGACAAAATGAGGTGATAGCCGAGGCTATATGAACCACCCCACCGCCGGCACTCGGATAGTTATCTTGGGCATAGCATTTTACCAAATCACCTCATTCTTTGGGGCACACGTGAGGAACACAAATGCGAACAAGCCTGAATGGTCCCCAGGACATATGCAACTGAAAACTCACACCCCAGAAGTGACTCGAACCCATACTCCCAGAAGCAACGCATCTGGTATGTACAAGACGCCTTAATCCACTTGACCATCACGACCGGACAAAATGAGGTGATAGCCGAGGCTATATGAACCACCCCACCGCCGGCACTCGGATAGTTATCTTGGGCATAGCATTTTACCAAATCACCTCATTCTTTGGGGCACACGTGAGGAACACAAATGCGAACAAGCCTGAATGGTCCCCAGGACATATGCAACTGAAAACTCACACCCCAGAAGTGACTCGAACCCATACTCCCAGAAGCAACGCATCTGGTATGTACAAGACGCCTTAATCCACTTGACCATCACGACCGGACAAAATGAAGTGATAGCCGAGGCTATATGAACCACCCCACCGCTGGCACTCG
The DNA here is from genome assembly GCF_040958095.1 of Procambarus clarkii. NCBI lineage: Eukaryota > Metazoa > Arthropoda > Malacostraca > Decapoda > Cambaridae > Procambarus > Procambarus clarkii. The sequence continues at coordinate 3,379,616 of NC_091157.1, forward strand.
GATAGTTATCTTGGGCATAGCATTTTACCAAATCACCTCATTCTTTGGGGCACACGTGAGGAACACAAATGCGAACAAGCCTGAATGGTCCCCAGGACATATGCAACTGAAAACTCACACCCCAGAAGTGACTCGAACCCATACTCCCAGAAGCAACGCATCTGGTATGTACAAGACGCCTTAATCCACTTGACCATCACGACCGGACAAAATGAGGTGATAGCCGAGGCTATATGAACCACCCCACCGCCGGCACTCGGATAGTTATCTTGGGCATAGCATTTTACCAAATCACCTCATTCTTTGGGGCACACGTGAGGAACACAAATGCGAACAAGCCTGAATGGTCCCCAGGACATATGCAACTGAAAACTCACACCCCAGAAGTGACTCGAACCCATACTCCCAGAAGCAACGCATCTGGTATGTACAAGACGCCTTAATCCACTTGACCATCACGACCGGACAAAATGAGGTGATAGCCGAGGCTATATGAACCACCCCACCGCCGGCACTCGGATAGTTATCTTGGGCATAGCATTTTACCAAATCACCTCATTCTTTGGGGCACACGTGAGGAACACAAATGCGAACAAGCCTGAATGGTCCCCAGGACATATGCAACTGAAAACTCACACCCCAGAAGTGACTCGAACCCATACTCCCAGAAGCAACGCATCTGGTATGTACAAGACGCCTTAATCCACTTGACCATCACGACCGGACAAAATGAGGTGATAGCCGAGGCTATATGAACCACCCCACCGCCGGCACTCGGATAGTTATCTTGGGCATAGCATTTTACCAAATCACCTCATTCTTTCGGGCACACGTGAGGAACACAAATGCGAACAAGCCTGAATGGTCCCCAGGACATATGCAACTGAAAACTCACACCCCAGAAGTGACTCGAACCCATACTCCCAGAAGCAACGCATCTGGTATGTACAAGACGCCTTAATCCACTTGACCATCACGACCGGACAAAATGAGGTGATAGCCGAGGCTATATGAACCACCCCACCGCCGGCACTCGGATAGTTATCTTGGGCATAGCATTTTACCAAATCACCTCATTCTTTGGGGCACACGTGAGGAACACAAATGCGAACAAGCCTGAATGGTCCCCAGGACATATGCAACTGAAAACTCACACCCCAGAAGTGACTCGAACCCATACTCCCAGAAGCAACGCATCTGGTATGTACAAGACGCCTTAATCCACTTGACCATCACGACCGGACAAAATGAGGTGATAGCCGAGGCTATATGAACCACCCCACCGCCGGCACTCGGATAGTTATCTTGGGCATAGCATTTTACCAAATCACCTCATTCTTTGGGGCACACGTGAGGAACACAAATGCGAACAAGCCTGAATGGTCCCCAGGACATATGCAACTGAAAACTCACACCCCAGAAGTGACTCGAACCCATACTCCCAGAAGCAACGCATCTGGTATGTACAAGACGCCTTAATCCACTTGACCATCACGACCGGACAAAATGAGGTGATAGCCGAGGCTATATGAACCACCCCACCGCCGGCACTCGGATAGTTATCTTGGGCATAGCATTTTACCAAATCACCTCATTCTTTGGGGCACACGTGAGGAACACAAATGCGAACAAGCCTGAATGGTCCCCAGGACATATGCAACTGAAAACTCACACCCCAGAAGTGACTCGAACCCATACTCCCAGAAGCAACGCATCTGGTATGTACAAGACGCCTTAATCCACTTGACCATCACGACCGGACAAAATGAGGTGATAGCCGAGGCTATATGAACCACCCCACCGCCGGCACTCGGATAGTTATCTTGGGCATAGCATTTTACCAAATCACCTCATTCTTTGGGGCACACGTGAGGAACACAAATGCGAACAAGCCTGAATGGTCCCCAGGACATATGCAACTGAAAACTCACACCCCAGAAGTGACTCGAACCCATACTCCCAGAAGCAACGCATCTGGTATGTACAAGACGCCTTAATCCACTTGACCATCACGACCGGACAAAATGAGGTGATAGCCGAGGCTATATGAACCACCCCACCGCTGGCACTCGGATAGTTATCTTGGGCATAGCATTTTACCAAATCACCTCATTCTTTGGGGCACACGTGAGGAACACAAATGCGAACAAGCCTGAATGGTCCCCAGGACATATGCAACTGAAAACTCACACCCCAGAAGTGACTCGAACCCATACTCCCAGAAGCAACGCATCTGGTATGTACAAGACGCCTTAATCCACTTGACCATCACGACCGGACAAAATGAGGTGATAGCCGAGGCTATATGAACCACCCCACCGCCGGCACTCGGATAGTTATCTTGGGCATAGCATTTTACCAAATCACCTCATTCTTTGGGGCACACGTGAGGAACACAAATGCGAACAAGCCTGAATGGTCCCCAGGACATATGCAACTGAAAACTCACACCCCAGAAGTGACTCGAACCCATACTCCCAGAAGCAACGCATCTGGTATGTACAAGACGCCTTAATCCACTTGACCATCACGACCGGACAAAATGAGGTGATAGCCGAGGCTATATGAACCACCCCACCGCCGGCACTCGGATAGTTATCTTGGGCATAGCATTTTACCAAATCACCTCATTCTTTGGGGCACACGTGAGGAACACAAATGCGAACAAGCCTGAATGGTCCCCAGGACATATGCAACTGAAAACTCACACCCCAGAAGTGACTCGAACCCATACTCCCAGAAGCAACGCATCTGGTATGTACAAGACGCCTTAATCCACTTGACCATCACGACCGGACAAAATGAGGTGATAGCCGAGGCTATATGAACCACCCCACCGCCGGCACTCGGATAGTTATCTTGGGCATAGCATTTTACCAAATCACCTCATTCTTTCGGGCACACGTGAGGAACACAAATGCGAACAAGCCTGAATGGTCCCCAGGACATATGCAACTGAAAACTCACACCCCAGAAGTGACTCGAACCCATACTCCCAGAAGCAACGCATCTGGTATGTACAAGACGCCTTAATCCACTTGACCATCACGACCGGACAAAATGAGGTGATAGCCGAGGCTATATGAACCACCCCACCGCCGGCACTCGGATAGTTATCTTGGGCATAGCATTTTACCAAATCACCTCATTCTTTGGGGCACACGTGAGGAACACAAATGCGAACAAGCCTGAATGGTCCCCAGGACATATGCAACTGAAAACTCACACCCCAGAAGTGACTCGAACCCATACTCCCAGAAGCAACGCATCTGGTATGTACAAGACGCCTTAATCCACTTGACCATCACGACCGGACAAAATGAGGTGATAGCCGAGGCTATATGAACCACCCCACCGCCGGCACTCGGATAGTTATCTTGGGCATAGCATTTTACCAAATCACCTCATTCTTTGGGGCACACGTGAGGAACACAAATGCGAACAAGCCTGAATGGTCCCCAGGACATATGCAACTGAAAACTCACACCCCAGAAGTGACTCGAACCCATACTCCCAGAAGCAACGCATCTGGTATGTACAAGACGCCTTAATCCACTTGACCATCACGACCGGACAAAATGAGGTGATAGCCGAGGCTATATGAACCACCCCACCGCCGGCACTCGGATAGTTATCTTGGGCATAGCATTTTACCAAATCACCTCATTCTTTGGGGCACACGTGAGGAACACAAATGCGAACAAGCCTGAATGGTCCCCAGGACATATGCAACTGAAAACTCACACCCCAGAAGTGACTCGAACCCATACTCCCAGAAGCAACGCATCTGGTATGTACAAGACGCCTTAATCCACTTGACCATCACGACCGGACAAAATGAGGTGATAGCCGAGGCTATATGAACCACCCCACCGCCGGCACTCGGATAGTTATCTTGGGCATAGCATTTTACCAAATCACCTCATTCTTTGGGGCACACGTGAGGAACACAAATGCGAACAAGCCTGAATGGTCCCCAGGACATATGCAACTGAAAACTCACACCCCAGAAGTGACTCGAACCCATACTCCCAGAAGCAACGCATCTGGTATGTACAAGACGCCTTAATCCACTTGACCATGACGACCGGACAAAATGAGGTGATAGCCGAGGCTATATGAACCACCCCACCGCCGGCACTCGGATAGTTATCTTGGGCATAGCATTTTACCAAATCACCTCATTCTTTGGGGCACACGTGAGGAACACAAATACGAACAAGCCTGAATGGTCCCCAGGACATATGCAACTGAAAACTCACACCCCAGAAGTGACTCGAACCCATACTCCCAGAAGCAACGCATCTGGTATGTACAAGACGCCTTAATCCACTTGACCATCACGACCGGACAAAATGAGGTGATAGCCGAGGCTATATGAACCACCCCACCGCCGGCACTCGGATAGTTATCTTGGGCATAGCATTTTACCAAATCACCTCATTCTTTGGGGCACACGTGAGGAACACAAATGCGAACAAGCCTGAATGGTCCCCAGGACATATGCAACTGAAAACTCACACCCCAGAAGTGACTCGAACCCATACTCCCAGAAGCAACGCATCTGGTATGTACAAGACGCCTTAATCCACTTGACCATCACGACCGGACAAAATGAGGTGATAGCCGAGGCTATATGAACCACCCCACTGCCGGCACTCGGATAGTTATCTTGGGCATAGCATTTTACCAAATCACCTCATTCTTTGGGGCACACGTGAGGAACACAAATGCGAACAAGCCTGAATGGTCCCCAGGACATATGCAACTGAAAACTCACACCCCAGAAGTGACTCGAACCCATACTCCCAGAAGCAACGCATCTGGTATGTACAAGACGCCTTAATCCACTTGACCATCACGACCGGACAAAATGAGGTGATAGCCGAGGCTATATGAACCACCCCACCGCCGGCACTCGGATAGTTATCTTGGGCATAGCATTTTACCAAATCACCTCATTCTTTGGGGCACACGTGAGGAACACAAATGCGAACAAGCCTGAATGGTCCCCAGGACATATGCAACTGAAAACTCACACCCCAGAAGTGACTCGAACCCATACTCCCAGAAGCAACGCATCTGGTATGTACAAGACGCCTTAATCCACTTGACCATCACGACCGGACAAAATGAGGTGATAGCCGAGGCTATATGAACCACCCCACCGCCGGCACTCGGATAGTTATCTTGGGCATAGCATTTTACCAAATCACCTCATTCTTTGGGGCACACGTGAGGAACACAAATGCGAACAAGCCTGAATGGTCCCCAGGACATATGCAACTGAAAACTCACACCCCAGAAGTGACTCGAACCCATACTCCCAGAAGCAACGCATCTGGTATGTACAAGACGCCTTAATCCACTTGACCATCACGACCGGACAAAATGAGGTGATAGCCGAGGCTATATGAACCACCCCACCGCCGGCACTCGGATAGTTATCTTGGGCATAGCATTTTACCAAATCACCTCATTCTTTGGGGCACACGTGAGGAACACAAATGCGAACAAGCCTGAATGGTCCCCAGGACATATGCAACTGAAAACTCACACCCCAGAAGTGACTCGAACCCATACTCCCAGAAGCAACGCATCTGGTATGTACAAGACGCCTTAATCCACTTGACCATCACGACCGGACAAAATGAGGTGATAGCCGAGGCTATATGAACCACCCCACCGCCGGCACTCGGATAGTTATCTTGGGCATAGCATTTTACCAAATCACCTCATTCTTTGGGGCACACGTGAGGAACACAAATGCGAACAAGCCTGAATGGTCCCCAGGACATATGCAACTGAAAACTCACACCCCAGAAGTGACTCGAACCCATACTCCCAGAAGCAACGCATCTGGTATGTACAAGACGCCTTAATCCACTTGACCATCACGACCGGACAAAATGAGGTGATAGCCGAGGCTATATGAACCACCCCACCGCCGGCACTCGGATAGTTATCTTGGGCATAGCATTTTACCAAATCACCTCATTCTTTGGGGCACACGTGAGGAACACAAATGCGAACAAGCCTGAATGGTCCCCAGGACATATGCAACTGAAAACTCACACCCCAGAAGTGACTCGAACCCATACTCCCAGAAGCAACGCATCTGGTATGTACAAGACGCCTTAATCCACTTGACCATCACGACCGGACAAAATGAGGTGATAGCCGAGGCTATATGAACCACCCCACCGCCGGCACTCGGATAGTTATCTTGGGCATAGCATTTTACCAAATCACCTCATTCTTTGGGGCACACGTGAGGAACACAAATGCGAACAAGCCTGAATGGTCCCCAGGACATATGCAACTGAAAACTCACACCCCAGAAGTGACTCGAACCCATACTCCCAGAAGCAACGCATCTGGTATGTACAAGACGCCTTAATCCACTTGACCATCACGACCGGACAAAATGAGGTGATAGCCGAGGCTATATGAACCACCCCACCGCCGGCACTCGGATAGTTATCTTGGGCATAGCATTTTACCAAATCACCTCATTCTTTGGGGCACACGTGAGGAACACAAATGCGAACAAGCCTGAATGGTCCCCAGGACATATGCAACTGAAAACTCACACCCCAGAAGTGACTCGAACCCATACTCCCAGAAGCAACGCATCTGGTATGTACAAGACGCCTTAATCCACTTGACCATCACGACCGGACAAAATGAGGTGATAGCCGAGGCTATATGAACCACCCCACCGCCGGCACTCGGATAGTTATCTTGGGCATAGCATTTTACCAAATCACCTCATTCTTTGGGGCACACGTGAGGAACACAAATGCGAACAAGCCTGAATGGTCCCCAGGACATATGCAACTGAAAACTCACACCCCAGAAGTGACTCGAACCCATACTCCCAGAAGCAACGCATCTGGTATGTACAAGACGCCTTAATCCACTTGACCATCACGACCGGACAAAATGAGGTGATAGCCGAGGCTATATGAACCACCCCACCGCCGGCACTCGGATAGTTATCTTGGGCATAGCATTTTACCAAATCACCTCATTCTTTGGGGCACACGTGAGGAACACAAATGCGAACAAGCCTGAATGGTCCCCAGGACATATGCAACTGAAAACTCACACCCCAGAAGTGACTCGAACCCATACTCCCAGAAGCAACGCATCTGGTATGTACAAGACGCCTTAATCCACTTGACCATCACGACCGGACAAAATGAGGTGATAGCCGAGGCTATATGAACCACCCCACCGCCGGCACTCGGATAGTTATCTTGGGCATAGCATTTTACCAAATCACCTCATTCTTTGGGGCACACGTGAGGAACACAAATGCGAACAAGCCTGAATGGTCCCCAGGACATATGCAACTGAAAACTCACACCCCAGAAGTGACTCGAACCCATACTCCCAGAAGCAACGCATCTGGTATGTACAAGACGCCTTAATCCACTTGACCATCACGACCGGACAAAATGAGGTGATAGCCGAGGCTATATGAACCACCCCACCGCCGGCACTCGGATAGTTATCTTGGGCATAGCATTTTACCAAATCACCTCATTCTTTGGGGCACACGTGAGGAACACAAATGCGAACAAGCCTGAATGGTCCCCAGGACATATGCAACTGAAAACTCACACCCCAGAAGTGACTCGAACCCATACTCCCAGAAGCAACGCATCTGGTATGTACAAGACGCCTTAATCCACTTGACCATCACGACCGGACAAAATGAGGTGATAGCCGAGGCTATATGAACCACCCCACCGCCGGCACTCGGATAGTTATCTTGGGCATAGCATTTTACCAAATCACCTCATTCTTTGGGGCACACGTGAGGAACACAAATGCGAACAAGCCTGAATGGTCCCCAGGACATATGCAACTGAAAACTCACACCCCAGAAGTGACTCGAACCCATACTCCCAGAAGCAACGCATCTGGTATGTACAAGACGCCTTAATCCACTTGACCATCACGACCGGACAAAATGAGGTGATAGCCGAGGCTATATGAACCACCCCACCGCCGGCACTCGGATAGTTATCTTGGGCATAGCATTTTACCAAATCACCTCATTCTTTGGGGCACACGTGAGGAACACAAATGCGAACAAGCCTGAATGGTCCCCAGGACATATGCAACTGAAAACTCACACCCCAGAAGTGACTCGAACCCATACTCCCAGAAGCAACGCATCTGGTATGTACAAGACGCCTTAATCCACTTGACCATCACGACCGGACAAAATGAGGTGATAGCCGAGGCTATATGAACCACCCCACCGCCGGCACTCGGATAGTTATCTTGGGCATAGCATTTTACCAAATCACCTCATTCTTTGGGGCACACGTGAGGAACACAAATGCGAACAAGCCTGAATGGTCCCCAGGACATATGCAACTGAAAACTCACACCCCAGAAGTGACTCGAACCCATACTCCCAGAAGCAACGCATCTGGTATGTACAAGACGCCTTAATCCACTTGACCATCACGACCGGACAAAATGAGGTGATAGCCGAGGCTATATGAACCACCCCACCGCCGGCACTCGGATAGTTATCTTGGGCATAGCATTTTACCAAATCACCTCATTCTTTGGGGCACACGTGAGGAACACAAATGCGAACAAGCCTGAATGGTCCCCAGGACATATGCAACTGAAAACTCACACCCCAGAAGTGACTCGAACCCATACTCCCAGAAGCAACGCATCTGGTATGTACAAGACGCCTTAATCCACTTGACCATCACGACCGGACAAAATGAGGTGATAGCCGAGGCTATATGAACCACCCCACCGCCGGCACTCGGATAGTTATCTTGGGCATAGCATTTTACCAAATCACCTCATTCTTTGGGGCACACGTGAGGAACACAAATGCGAACAAGCCTGAATGGTCCCCAGGACATATGCAACTGAAAACTCACACCCCAGAAGTGACTCGAACCCATACTCCCAGAAGCAACGCATCTGGTATGTACAAGACGCCTTAATCCACTTGACCATCACGACCGGACAAAATGAGGTGATAGCCGAGGCTATATGAACCACCCCACCGCCGGCACTCGGATAGTTATCTTGGGCATAGCATTTTACCAAATCACCTCATTCTTTGGGGCACACGTGAGGAACACAAATGCGAACAAGCCTGAATGGTCCCCAGGACATATGCAACTGAAAACTCACACCCCAGAAGTGACTCGAACCCATACTCCCAGAAGCAACGCATCTGGTATGTACAAGACGCCTTAATCCACTTGACCATCACGACCGGACAAAATGAGGTGATAGCCGAGGCTATATGAACCACCCCACCGCCGGCACTCGGATAGTTATCTTGGGCATAGCATTTTACCAAATCACCTCATTCTTTGGGGCACACGTGAGGAACACAAATGCGAACAAGCCTGAATGGTCCCCAGGACATATGCAACTGAAAACTCACACCCCAGAAGTGACTCGAACCCATACTCCCAGAAGCAACGCATCTGGTATGTACAAGACGCCTTAATCCACTTGACCATCACGACCGGACAAAATGAGGTGATAGCCGAGGCTATATGAACCACCCCACCGCCGGCACTCGGATAGTTATCTTGGGCATAGCATTTTACCAAATCACCTCATTCTTTGGGGCACACGTGAGGAACACAAATGCGAACAAGCCTGAATGGTCCCCAGGACATATGCAACTGAAAACTCACACCCCAGAAGTGACTCGAACCCATACTCCCAGAAGCAACGCATCTGGTATGTACAAGACGCCTTAATCCACTTGACCATCACGACCGGACAAAATGAGGTGATAGCCGAGGCTATATGAACCACCCCACCGCCGGCACTCGGATAGTTATCTTGGGCATAGCATTTTACCAAATCACCTCATTCTTTGGGGCACACGTGAGGAACACAAATGCGAACAAGCCTGAATGGTCCCCAGGACATATGCAACTGAAAACTCACACCCCAGAAGTGACTCGAACCCATACTCCCAGAAGCAACGCATCTGGTATGTACAAGACGCCTTAATCCACTTGACCATCACGACCGGACAAAATGAGGTGATAGCCGAGGCTATATGAACCACCCCACCGCCGGCACTCGGATAGTTATCTTGGGCATAGCATTTTACCAAATCACCTCATTCTTTGGGGCACACGTGAGGAACACAAATGCGAACAAGCCTGAATGGTCCCCAGGACATATGCAACTGAAAACTCACACCCCAGAAGTGACTCGAACCCATACTCCCAGAAGCAACGCATCTGGTATGTACAAGACGCCTTAATCCACTTGACCATCACGACCGGACAAAATGAGGTGATAGCCGAGGCTATATGAACCACCCCACCGCCGGCACTCGGATAGTTATCTTGGGCATAGCATTTTACCAAATCACCTCATTCTTTGGGGCACACGTGAGGAACACAAATGCGAACAAGCCTGAATGGTCCCCAGGACATATGCAACTGAAAACTCACACCCCAGAAGTGACTCGAACCCATACTCCCAGAAGCAACGCATCTGGTATGTACAAGACGCCTTAATCCACTTGACCATCACGACCGGACAAAATGAGGTGATAGCCGAGGCTATATGAACCACCCCACCGCCGGCACTCGGATAGTTATCTTGGGCATAGCATTTTACCAAATCACCTCATTCTTTGGGGCACACGTGAGGAACACAAATGCGAACAAGCCTGAATGGTCCCCAGGACATATGCAACTGAAAACTCACACCCCAGAAGTGACTCGAACCCATACTCCCAGAAGCAACGCATCTGGTATGTACAAGACGCCTTAATCCACTTGACCATCACGACCGGACAAAATGAGGTGATAGCCGAGGCTATATGAACCACCCCACCGCCGGCACTCGGATAGTTATCTTGGGCATAGCATTTTACCAAATCACCTCATTCTTTGGGGCACACGTGAGGAACACAAATGCGAACAAGCCTGAATGGTCCCCAGGACATATGCAACTGAAAACTCACACCCCAGAAGTGACTCGAACCCATACTCCCAGAAGCAACGCATCTGGTATGTACAAGACGCCTTAATCCACTTGACCATCACGACCGGACAAAATGAGGTGATAGCCGAGGCTATATGAACCACCCCACCGCCGGCACTCGGATAGTTATCTTGGGCATAGCATTTTACCAAATCACCTCATTCTTTGGGGCACACGTGAGGAACACAAATGCGAACAAGCCTGAATGGTCCCCAGGACATATGCAACTGAAAACTCACACCCCAGAAGTGACTCGAACCCATACTCCCAGAAGCAACGCATCTGGTATGTACAAGACGCCTTAATCCACTTGACCATCACGACCGGACAAAATGAGGTGATAGCCGAGGCTATATGAACCACCCCACCGCCGGCACTCGGATAGTTATCTTGGGCATAGCATTTTACCAAATCACCTCATTCTTTGGGGCACACGTGAGGAACACAAATGCGAACAAGCCTGAATGGTCCCCAGGACATATGCAACTGAAAACTCACACCCCAGAAGTGACTCGAACCCATACTCCCAGAAGCAACGCATCTGGTATGTACAAGACGCCTTAATCCACTTGACCATCACGACCGGACAAAATGAGGTGATAGCCGAGGCTATATGAACCACCCCACCGCCGGCACTCGGATAGTTATCTTGGGCATAGCATTTTACCAAATCACCTCATTCTTTGGGGCACACGTGAGGAACACAAATGCGAACAAGCCTGAATGGTCCCCAGGACATATGCAACTGAAAACTCACACCCCAGAAGTGACTCGAACCCATACTCCCAGAAGCAACGCATCTGGTATGTACAAGACGCCTTAATCCACTTGACCATCACGACCGGACAAAATGAGGTGATAGCCGAGGCTATATGAACCACCCCACCGCCGGCACTCGGATAGTTATCTTGGGCATAGCATTTTACCAAATCACCTCATTCTTTGGGGCACACGTGAGGAACACAAATGCGAACAAGCCTGAATGGTCCCCAGGACATATGCAACTGAAAACTCACACCCCAGAAGTGACTCGAACCCATACTCCCAGAAGCAACGCATCTGGTATGTACAAGACGCCTTAATCCACTTGACCATCACGACCGGACAAAATGAGGTGATAGCCGAGGCTATATGAACCACCCCACCGCCGGCACTCGGATAGTTATCTTGGGCATAGCATTTTACCAAATCACCTCATTCTTTGGGGCACACGTGAGGAACACAAATGCGAACAAGCCTGAATGGTCCCCAGGACATATGCAACTGAAAACTCACACCCCAGAAGTGACTCGAACCCATACTCCCAGAAGCAACGCATCTGGTATGTACAAGACGCCTTAATCCACTTGACCATCACGACCGGACAAAATGAGGTGATAGCCGAGGCTATATGAACCACCCCACCGCCGGCACTCGGATAGTTATCTTGGGCATAGCATTTTACCAAATCACCTCATTCTTTGGGGCACACGTGAGGAACACAAATGCGAACAAGCCTGAATGGTCCCCAGGACATATGCAACTGAAAACTCACACCCCAGAAGTGACTCGAACCCATACTCCCAGAAGCAACGCATCTGGTATGTACAAGACGCCTTAATCCACTTGACCATCACGACCGGACAAAATGAGGTGATAGCCGAGGCTATATGAACCACCCCACCGCCGGCACTCGGATAGTTATCTTGGGCATAGCATTTTACCAAATCACCTCATTCTTTGGGGCACACGTGAGGAACACAAATGCGAACAAGCCTGAATGGTCCCCAGGACATATGCAACTGAAACTCACACCCCAGAAGTGACTCGAACCCATACTCCCAGAAGCAACGCATCTGGTATGTACAAGACGCCTTAATCCACTTGACCATCACGACCGGACAAAATGAGGTGATAGCCGAGGCTATATGAACCACCCCACCGCCGGCACTCGGATAGTTATCTTGGGCATAGCATTTTACCAAATCACCTCATTCTTTGGGGCACACGTGAGGAACACAAATGCGAACAAGCCTGAATGGTCCCCAGGACATATGCAACTGAAACTCACACCCCAGAAGTGACTCGAACCCATACTCCCAGAAGCAACGCATCTGGTATGTACAAGACGCCTTAATCCACTTGACCATCACGACCGGACAAAATGAGGTGATAGCCGAGGCTATATGAACCACCCCACCGCCGGCACTCGGATAGTTATCTTGGGCATAGCATTTTACCAAATCACCTCATTCTTTGGGGCACACGTGAGGAACACAAATGCGAACAAGCCTGAATGGTCCCCAGGACATATGCAACTGAAAACTCACACCCCGAAGTGACTCGAACCCATACTCCCAGAAGCAACGCATCTGGTATGTACAAGACGCCTTAATCCACTTGACCATCACGACCGGACACAAATGAGGTGATAGCCGAGGCTATATGAACCACCCCACCGCCGGCACTCGGATAGTTATCTTGGGCATAGCATTTTACCAAATCACCTCATTCTTTGGGGCACACGTGAGGA